>NW_012026854.1:193308-236724 GCF_000956235.1 Wasmannia auropunctata
CACCGGTAGACTACGTCAGTTTCTCCCTCTCGGCCACCCCCGCGTTATCTCACCGTCCCTTTCCTTTCCGAGCGCGCGCTCCTTCCTCCTTATTTCTCCGTCGATCCATTTCCCTCGCGCGGAACTTGGTGCGCCGTTATATCCAGAAAGTACATCGACTTGTGATGTACTTTTTGCGATACATTAAGGCGTATATTTTATGGGAGAATGTGCGTATAACGCGACGGCGCGGGTGGCAGCATACCGCGGCGCGGATACGCGCCATCGACTCAAGAAAGACGCGAAGACACGGGAATAACGTTAAGGGTGCGCGAGCGAGTGACTGATGCGACTCCGCGGAGGGGAGGAGGGAGGGTGGGTCGCCTCTTACGCGGGCAGAGTTATCAACCCCTCTTCGTTAAATTACACTTAACTCGATCTTACGACCGACAATGGCACCGTTGTTTCCGTTCAATAAAAAGTCACGCGATGACAAATAGCGTGATCGTACGGTTCGCGTTGATAAATTTAATTTTGCGGATGCTGGGCGACGTAATTAAATGCGCCGAGGTGATTAACGTGCGAAAGTAAAAATCACTTTAGCCTTTATGGCGAGCGTAATTTAGTCATTGCTTATTGCATAACGGCCGCGATAAGCCAATTAGCGTGTAAGATATCTAATTAAACTACACAGAAATTTGCATATTTTATAACATGTTTTCCCGATTTCTGTATTTTTTCTTGTTTAAATATTCTTAACGTGTGCTATCTTTAATATTAATATTATCAACATAAACAGTAATAGAAACTGTTAATGAAATTCGAGAAAATTTGCGCGCGAATTAAATTCTAAATAAATGTAATGTCATTATACTGTTGCAACCATTAAGGATAGTATCGCCGTTTGAAATCGTAACTACGATAATAGGCAAACTTTCCTCCTCCGCGGTGCAAAAACACTAAAAATACACACCGTTATTCCTCCCATCTAATTACAATAATAATAGCTGCGTAACGGCCCGCCTCGATGCCGCACGAATTTACATAAACGTCCGGCGTACTTCATTATCGCGGCTATCGATCGTGGAAACGACCCGAGAGGAGGGAGGGGGGGGGGGATAGGAATCGGGCCGACTCATTCGGGGTGGATCTCATTTTAGATTCCCATTCTCGATCGTCCCCGCGCGATTTTCGGAACTGGCAAAGCCTTTATCAGGTGGACCGCGTGCCAGCCAGCCAAGATCGAGTTTCCGGTCGAATGTATCTCGCCCGTCGTCGAACGGAATTCTCTCCTCTCTGTTGGCGTTTCTTTACGGCAATTTCGAGCGCGATTACCGCATCGCGCGTGCACACGCACCGTATCGACACGGCTCGTTCGTACACGGCGCGGCGCCGAGATGCATGCGGATGCCGTAGGTTATGCAAACGTATCCATAATACATAACGCGCCACTGTGTGCGCGAGACACGTACACACCGTGTGTGATGGTTGCGTGCGCGCGCGTGCGTATATATTGCGTGTGCACGCGTCGCGTACACGTATAGCGGCAGCGCGCGGCACGGCGCGGCGGCGGCGGCGGCCTCGCCGCATCTAATGTACACTTTTCACGTCGCGGCAAACTGCGGCGGGCACCGTAAAGATAGTCCGGGGAAGTGCACGCCGGTATTACGTGACGTGCCGCTCGATAATGATACCGCCGACCCGCACGATAAAAACAAAGTGAGCACGTTATACAAACGCATTCGCATATATACACATGCGTATATATATACGCGCGTGAAGGCACGGCCTCCCTACAAGCGGCGAAGGTAAAGATAATGGGGAAGCGCATCGGCGCTTTATAAACGAAACTCCGTAAACGCGTGTCTGAAAATTATTCGTTCCGCCTTATCGTTCCGTCTCTCGACTTCCTCGAGGGGATATTATTAATATATTTCGCAGCGAGTTTCCGCCTTAGCAATGATGCGACGATTGAAAACCTTCTTCCTCCGCTCAATTATATTTAACTATACGAAAACTAAGAAAAATATGCGAGGGGAAAGTCGCGATAAGGTTTTTTTTTAGGACTCGATTTGTAAGTCGGATTTGTATCGCAATCAAGATATTTTATCTAGAATTGACGGCAGATTGCTATGAGATTGCGTGGTACTCGTTTTTAACGTCTTACACGTAGATTGTGAATGGGCTTTAAAAGTAGCACGTCCATGTTTTTTTTAAAACGCCAGTAGTCACGAGACAGATGTCATTTCCGAACTAACGAACAGCGTTATTTGGGTAGATCGTAATCAAGAATTTTTAACCAAACGCAAATGGACACTTTGTAGCAAATTGTCATGAAGTTATGCTCACAAAAAAGATCTTTAACATTTCACGTTTACATTAGCGAGAGATCGTAGATTAATGTTCATCCGCGGATCTTTAAAGTGGCGCCTGTCACAAACGCGCGACAGTAGTCACAGCGACGTGCGGTCAGGCACGCAATGTGTACCTCCGACCGCCGTACTTTCTGAATTATAAATAACGAAGGAAACGTAACGTTAATAATATCTGTGTACGGGCTGGCTGCCTCATCTCGTATGCTTGATTATTGACGACGTTATCGTAACGCCCCTCGCAGCCATGTCGCGCAAAATGCGACTCGAAATGAGATCGTCATCAAAGATATCCGCGTGCGCGCGCTCGGCGAGTACGATATCTGGATACGAAACTTTTACGAACTTTTTATCTCGCGCCGTCGTCAAAATCGAAAGACGATGTAGTAGTCCGAGGCGGATCGCCTAAGTCGGATCGTTAAGCGCGTGCGAGCGCGCAAGCGGGCGAAGTAGCGCGAGTACGATTTACGGCGGCGCCGGCCGGCGCGTTATGAACGCGCGTACGAGACGCGGGGTACGAAGCTCTCGCGGCGCTCTCGGTGAGTGCTGAACGAGCCGAGGGGAGGGGGGGGAAGCGGGGGGGGGTGCCAGGTGTGCTCTCGGCAAACGAGATGGATGTGCTGGATGTTCGCGTATCGCGTGACCACTCGATCAACGCCGCCGCGAGTTGACAGTGACTTACGCACCCGGGCACTCAACGAGATATGACATGCGCCACTGGTCGCGCGCGCCGCCGCCGATGGGGCGCCCCCATTGTTACCCTACCTGTGTACCCGCCAAACACCCTTAATCTTTCTATCTTTCATAGCCTTTGTCATCGTTCGATCGCTCACGTACCCCATATTTCTCTCCCTCTCCCCGCCCCCTTGCCGCCGCTCTTATCGGCCTACTTCCCGTCTCGCGAATAAAGTGCAACGTTCGTTGCTCGCCGCGATAATGTCGGTTTATTTCACGCGCGGCGGTACATTTTTTTTGCATTAAAAGCGACGTTCTAAAACCGGCGTTCGGCGAGCGACGACGACGTCTCGACGAACGAGCGACGATATAAAGCAGCCCTCTCCCCCCCCCCCGATCGCGCCGCCGGTGATCGACAGGCGGTGGTTACTTACCGGAATCCAGAACCGTGTATCGTGGATTTGACGTGTCGATAGGCAGCATATCTCGCACCCAGGAGATGATGGGCGTCGGGGAGCCGACCGCGGTGCAAAGAAGGACCGCGTTGTGGCCCATCTCGACCACCTTCGTCGTCGGCGCTTGAGTGATCATCGGGAAACCCATCGGTAGATTCTCCGCTGTAATCACAAAGGAGGGCATCTTTAGTCATTAGCCATTGTAGGGAGTGCTTAAAAGTCTGAAATAGTCGGTGTATTATGCAGCAGGAGGTAATATTATATATACGCAGAGAGAGAGAGAGAAAGAGAGAGAGAAGACGCGCACGGGAGTTGATGCATCTTTTAAGAAAATTCCTCGAAGAGCGAATAGAATAATAATCGTAACAAGACAACATACCGTGAAGCAATTTATAATAAATTTGATATTTTAAATAATGATCTGGCTGTATAATTTAACAGACACATGTTATACAAGCGCATATTGTTATTTGAAGACGTTATACTATAACTTTTATGAGCTTGCTACTTGCAAGATTCACAGCTGTATTATAATTTTCTCTAAAAGTGAGATATTTTTTTTGTATTTTTTTTTAAATAAAAACGCGAGTTCGGCGAGTTCATCGAGCGCTTACGCGCTCGCACGAGCTTAATTGTATTTGTCTGAGCTTTTACATGTACAGAGACGTGTTTGCGCACGCCGAGTGTAATCGATCAAAAATTTTTGACTGCTTCATCCGTTATTCATCTACAAGATGTATGATCTTCTTAGATATCAGAATAATCAAATAATGATATATAGCGGTGTGGCGTACGTGGATTAGTTATATGGAGATAACATCTCTATATAGTCGGAAACATCGCGCGCGTAGCGGGAAACGTCAAAAATATTCGACGTGTACACGTCTTTTACATTGATACGCGAGGCGAACTTCGCGGCTCGTCAATTATATATCGGACGTGTCGTAGAGAGTAGATCCGGATAGCCCTCTGTGGATCGTATAGACGGGCATCCGGCGACTAGTCTCGCGGGAACGAAAGTTAGGAAAAGCCACTGGAACCGGTCGGCCACGCCGCGCCGTTCCCATTTCCCATCGCGGAAAACAGATCTTCCGTCCCTCGGAAGGCAGCCCGTTGATATGGATAGATGCGCCGGAATGCCGATGCGATCAGGAATGGAATCACAGAATTCAATATACCGCGCGGAGATCTTTTGAAAGGATCTGCCAAAAAAAAGTCAAACAAATCGCACGAAATCTCGTTTGGCATTTTCGTTCTTTTATTTTTATTTTTTGGAATGTTGCATATAATTGGAATAGATGTCTCGCGGAGGATTTCTAATTCATTTGTTAGCGTTCAGTTTTTCTCGCATATATCCATTTTAATAAAATATTTAAAATGTTTTGCAATTGTACGAGAAATGTAATAAAACCGCTCGATGAACTCAGTTTTTTTTTTTTTAACAACGAGAGGCAAACACGTCGAGCTAATTAAGATAAGCGAATATCTGTCAGTACATCGTAGACATCTCCGAGAAAAACGTACATATTTTGAAAGAAATGAATGAAGCAATATTTATAAAATAATAGCTACGACGTTCGAATCTTCGTGGATCTTAATAGGCACGCCGTGCGCTCGCCACGAGTCTGATCGATATCCAATTAAAAGATATGTTCGATAGAGATTGAGCGCGTCAAAGGAACGATGCACAAGTCGTGCGTGAAGTTCAGCCTCGGGGCGAGCAAGAAGATTAATTCGACCTGTTTCGAGGTACACGTGATCCGACCCACATCGCTCCCGTTCTTCATGTAATTACGACGGCGCTACATTAATCCTTGGGGTGAACTCGTAGTTAAATCTAAGTTGGCGACGCGGTGTACGAAGTTCCGAACAACTCTCGCGATTGTCCTGCTTCCGTTTCGACGGTGCCTCGTACGACAGAGATGAAGACAATTTACTCGAACCAGTTATTAAACGACCTCCCGGTAACTAGTTGCTTATTTTAAGCAGACGTGGAGTTTACTTTGCAAAAAAAGAGGAATTTAAGATCCAATAAATATAATATATATTAGAATTATATATTCTCGAGTAAATCATATTAAAAAGGTCTTATTTCTCAAAATCTTAACCCTTTTCTCGAATTATTGTATACATATTTTCACTCTACGTTTAAAATTAAATTTCTCATATATAGAGATGGTGCTTTTTTATTACAAAATCGTAAATTAACAATTTAAATCGCGCACAAAGGTTTAATACAAGGATTTTCTATTTTACAACATTTAAATTACAATTTATAAAGAAGACAGTTCTATAATTTTTACAAATTTAACTGTCTGAGGTTGAAGTTACTGGTAAGCGAACTTGAGACTTATTACAAGGCCCACAAACTGGGTGAAAGTTCGCCGTAAGGGCGCGATCAAACTGCAATTACCATCGACGCCTCGGGGTGGCTCTTAGAAAGTCCATCTTTCACAGTCTCGTCAATTACAAGAGCAATCGGAACTCGTGGACGAAGTTAGTGGTCGGCAAGTACTTTCGCGTATTCTGATCTACTCGTCTCTATTCGCGAATGCATTTTAAACCGATGGAACCTGTTGGAGCTTGGTAAGCCGGTCATTCACTAACGTGAAGATGCATATATATTTGAAGACTGGCACAATTCAGTCGCGTTGTGTCCTTCTATTTCCTTTTAGAATATTGATATCGTTTGATCGTTTTTAACATTATCCGGACAGTTCGGGTGGACTGCGAATAAAGATAGAATTAAATAAATGTCTCTTAATTGTTTCGTTCATTATCCTCCAATTGTCCGTTTAATCCCTTCATTGAAAGAATTTCGTTCAATAATTAAAGTCGAAATAAAATCGATATAAACAAGCTTTTCTTTTCGTGAATAATAATTCTTAAATTAACCCTGTCAAGCTTTCTGTTTTTCAACTGTCGTTATTACAACACTGAATTTTAGAATCATTAATCGAAATAATCTCGAAAGAGATTAAAATAATTTAGCGTAATGTGATTTCTGATTTCGTTCGACACTTCGAATTATCGTTAAATCGAGGTTAGTGAGTGCATAAATTAACAGCCTCTTTAATCCATCAAATTATCAGTTCTACTTTTAACGTGAACAGAGAGGAAAATTTGATTATCATATGATTTGTTTGCTTCTGAACGTAACGAGATATTTATAGCTATATCGCTTTTCCAACGCAGGTCACGATGGCACGGTTGCCATTGTGTACATTACCGCACATGTATCGAAAACTTGTGAGTTTAATAGAAGATGCACGCGAGACGTACGATCCAATCGAGGAATTGCCGGGCTCTCGTGTACACCGCGCCAGAGGTAAAACCATCGCAAATAGGTCAAGCAATTTACCGGCTATTTGCTACCATAGTCTATTGTGCATTTAAGGAACTCGAAGCTATTATACAAGTCGCGTCGCTCTTTCTTTCTTTCATTCCTCTCGGCGGAATCTGTCAAATTCAACGGGATTCGCGTGCTATTAACAGCCGGAGGGAGAGGCCGATAGGGGGAGAGCGATGGCTCGATGCTCGACAACCTTCAGGATTTTCTCGAAGGTCTTCCTCCGTCCCATTGTCTTCTTCCGCGGCGCCGCTTCTTTGTCCTCGTTATCGTCCGAGTTATCCGACGCGCGGCTGCGCCAATTATATCGGCGGCCGAGAGAGCGCTTCGCGGCCGACAATAGAAATCGCCTGCAGACTTTCCGCGTGCCCTCCCTCCCTCCCTCCCTCTCGCGAGTAGCGCCATTTCCACCCTCTCCTCATCCACCTTTTCCACCTGCTATATCCTCTTTCCTCCGCGCGCGCTTTTCCACCGGCGACAACAAACAATACAAGCACCCGACATCGACCGCGTCGCAACGACAACAAAGTCGTCGGCAAAGCTATTGTCCCCGCCTGACGATCCGGCCACCGCGCCTTCCTCGTGTCCGAGGTCGCGCGACGACTATTGTACCGACCGGAGAACGAGCACGACTACGACGACGACGGCGACAACGACGACAACGACGACAGCGACAGCGACAACGGCACCGGGCACCGACAATGAAGACGACGACCGCCGCTGCCGCGCCTTTTCCGTGAAAGTCGTGATTTTGTGGGAATTTGTCTTCCGTTTCCCCAGCCCTCGTTCTCCTTACAGCGTTCTTTCATTCCCGGTTTTCCTCCCTTATTTGCGATTTCTCGCTCTGCGCGCCACTCGGCTATGCACGCAAATGCGCGCGCGTAAAAGCGCGAATATGATGGACCGAGCGCACGTGGACGAGTTATTGTCGGGGGATGAACGCCCTTCTTTTTACAATTTTCTTTTACGACAGCTTTGCAACGCTTCTTTTTCTCCCCCCCTTTCTCGCTTTATCTCTATTCGCGCATGGAGGTTTTTTTTTTCACCGTTACATTCGGATTTATGCTCGCCACAACGCGATCGTAAGATCACCGAGTTTCACGCGAGAAGAGATTTTTCCTTCCGGAGATTCTTGCTCGACAAGACACAAGATTAAGTTACAGACTGTGCACTTTACTCCGTTAACTTTGCAGCGAGATGACGAAAAGTATATCGAGTTATATTGTATACACTTTTTTTTTTCATATTACTCGCAGATGCGATGCTATCGTATATAAACGTACATAAACGTGATTAAAGATAAATCTATTGTGTTAATGTCTCTGTGACTCTATAATGACATTCTCTACTGGCGACATTTGTCGCTTAATTTCCGCGCGACGGAACGGATCTCTAACTTTTTGATTAATGTGCATCGCAATGATGACAACCGTATAAAGTAACTTTGTCAACGTGATATAAAATCGCTTCGGGTTGACGCTGTTGCGAGCGATTGGCTAAAACAATTAAAGCACTGATAAAAATTTATATAATAGAATATCAACTGTCGCCACTGATACCCGAGCCATCGATATCGATTACTTCAACTCGGGAGGCGGATGTATGAAGAACGTTGAGGCATCGCGAGCGATTTGTCCCCTTCCGCGCTCTCACACTCGCGTCCTCCATCTTCCGTCTTATCGTATCATTCAGCGGGGATCCGCGTCCCGTGTCCGTTCGAGTGAAACACAATGGAGAGAAATCAACGCGGGATGATCGCGGGCTCAAATACCTCGTTTCACTCCCATCCCTTTAGTTTCGCCCGTGGAGGATCCTTTTATCGTTACATTCAACTCTCTCGCGTCGCAATTTCCGAGTAAACTTCACGAAAAAAAAAGGGAGAGAGGAAGACGCCGCGCTTTTTCTGTTGGAGGACGTTTTCGCGAAGGGCCGGCCGGCCGGCGCGGTCAGCGGTCGTGAAAAAAAGGTTCCCGACTGATCTCTTTGGCGCTCTCCCGTTTTACGAGAAGATACGCTTATGTATACGGGCGATAAAGGAATTGTTTTCTTAGAGGGTCGAAGTTATAAAGGGTTCGGCGGAAGCCCTTTTAGAAAGCGAATAATGCGGCGAGCGCTTCTTCGGGATTTCGTTGATTCATCCCACTCCGACGATTCTGCGAGCAACCCGCTGCGGTCCTAGCGCTTCGTAACGCGTATTCCCGCAAAATTTGCGCGTTGCCGAGCCGCAACTACATTTGCCATCGGCGGCAAATATTTGCACTACCTCAGCCAGCGGCGGAAACGAATATAATAGGAATAAATCGTAATTTTAACAGCGCTGTTTCGTGTATTTGATTGAGCAACAGGTGATCAATTCGTGCGGCCCCCGAAACGCTCTCTTCCGATGTTATCATTCGGCTCATACATAATTGATAACGAGGAGGAGGGAGGGGTTAAAGCAGAATGAGAAACGATCTATTGACGGAAAAAATAGGAAACGAATGAGGAGAAGAAAATGAATTTGCCAGGTGTCGTTACGACGAAATTGCTACGAGATAACCAGATGTACGACAGTTTCGAAATCGGCGATTTCTCACGGGATCTAGGGAATCCACGAACTCGGGGGGAGGGGGGGGAGGTCCGCACAGCGCGAGCGTGGCGCAGTTGAATCTCTGAAATATCGACGGCTTACGCGAAGATCGTGTCGCGAGAACGAGGGGTGCGTGCCGAATCATCCGTTCGTTCGCGCATAAATTCTCGTCGCGCATCTAAACGCGCGACGTTATATAAGAGTAAGCGAAAATAAGAGTGTGTACCACCGCGCCGCAGGAAAGTAGGTCTCGCGCGCGCTCCGGCGACTTCGAAAACCCCGAGAATCAAACCGCCGGACATAAATAACACGTCGTAACTGCGGGGAAATAATAAATTTCCGTCTTCCGTCTTTCCGGCGCGAGATAGCGGTATCGCGGCCCGATGTAATACAAAAACGTGACTGGCGCTCGAATAATCAGCATATTTCGAGGGAAAAAGCAGCCCGGAGAGGGGGGGGGGCGACGGCAGATACGCGCCCGAGAAAAATCGATACGTGAGCCGCGCGCGGGCGTCTCGTACCTCCTCTTTCCCGGGCGGTTGAGTCGAATCGCCTTTCGACTTTCGTAATCGGAGTCGCAAATATTCGTCGCAGTGTATATCTCGCGATACATTCCCCGGGTGCGGCATCTGGAAACGACATCTCCGGGGGATATGCAGCCCCCAGACTTCGCGACGGACGCGAAGGCCGTTACGTCGTGACGTCGGATCTCAACGTTCCAGTTCGATTCGGAACGATCGAAGATCCGGGTACGTATAACCTTCCGTGCGAATTCCGAATATCAATATCAAAGAAGCAAGGAGTAAGTCTGTATATTTTCGCATTCTTTCAATTTCGTGTTTCGTGTTCGGGTATTTTTCTTTTTAAAGAGATACACGGAAGATGAAAAGATACATTTCTGTAATCATATGTTTAACGCATTTAGACATATTGTTGTAGTAATTGTAGGCGTCTCTCGGTCTTCGCTTATTTCTAGGATTGCCTGTTAGAAATCGATTTTTCATTTCAATGTTTTCGACGAGATTTTCTGCATCTCATTCGGCCGCGGAAGAGGGAACTGCGAGAAAAGCAATCGGACTCCGATATAGTTCCGCTATCCGGCTGCGAAATATTCTGCCAATTCACTCGAAACTTTCGCAGCGGTCGACCTTCTTCTCGCGATCTTTGTGTGTTGACTGGTGGTGAAGTTTCTATCCCCGAGGAGATACGGGAAAGTAACCCGGGGCACTTCGATACGTCCCGAGACACTTGAGAAGTTGCCGGATGAAAGAGTGACAGGCCAAAGGGGGGAGGGTTCGATGGGGCTTGTATGGACCAGAGGGAGAGAACGAAGATTTGCGTGTAGGATGTCGGATGGCGGTAGTTTCCATCCACCATTGGCTGGCTTTCTCAAGCCGCGGGTGGTGCAATTTAGGCGATATACCTACGGGTACGGGAACGATCCTGTTGCGGTCCGCCGGGGATATTTTCCGCGCGCATCGGAAAGCAGCCGCAGGCTACAGGATGTTACAACAATTATGTGAAAACCGTAAATAGACGGAGATGGTTCGATTATATTATCGAATGCTTTCGCGTTGCCCGCGCTTCTTTGCCAAAGAATTTCGGGCGCGATGATGAATATTGTGAGAATATTAATAATAAGCCAATAAATTGGGCACAATGTAGCATAGATTACATAATACGTAACTGATATTATGTATTAAATATAACTTCTATGTAGGCCGATAAATATTATCGGTTTATATAAATTCATTACATTTACTAATGTCTAATTGTAAGTCATCTTTTATTGATGTATATGCAATTAATTTCGAATCAGTTTTTGCCAATAATTCTAACAATTTTCGACTCATACATAGATACTTAACCTCCAGAAATATAAATCTCTATTTATAATTTAATTTCTTATAGAATTTAATAGATTTATGGAAATAAAATGATAAAAGATAATTGTATTATAAAAGATAAAATTCGGCGACCGATAATGAAATTTTCTGACATTTTCAATAAAGAAAGATCAATTTCAATTTGCCAAAAATATTTGTAAAACCTCCTTTATTTTTTAATACTGTTATACACGGTACGCTATAAGTGACAGAAAAATGAACTACCAATGATGTTAATGCAAATTAATTATTAAAATCTATTAATAAACGAACAGGATTTTCTTTTGTATAGAAATAATACAGTGATAGGATGCAATAAATTATTGAGTAATTTGTAAGATAACAGTGCTCTCTTGTAATTATTAAACATTCAACGCACGTCCGATCTGCCAAGTCATCAAATGCTATTAACTTTCACGATTTCGTATTAATTGTGCCTGCATTTCTCGATTGCTCCGTAATGCTAAATTATGTTAGCGCCAGCACGAATAACGGATGATTCAGCGGGTTTTCAATCGCACCGCCGGCGAGTGCAGTCGTACGTACGCATCCGTAATGATCGCGTCATCGTCTGAAAATAAAATTCACGTCCGGTCACGGAGGTAAAGGGAATTAATCGCTGTCGGTTCCAAGTGAGAGAGCCGGCCAATAAGGGACGTGCCAATAAACCACGTAGGATAAAATCCGCCGTAAAAGTCTCAGGCAAACGTGCCTTCATAATTCAAGCATATGCGGCGATGCAGCTGCAGGCATACTTTCTGGACATGAACGTATATTTATGGGGTGTTCCGGAAATCGCGTGCGCATCACTTTTCCTCAAATTTTTTAACAATTGATTGGATACTACCTTTTTCAATTTGTCGATTTTTAATAGATAATATCTCAGTAAGTTTCGAACTAAATTATTCGAAAGTAAGCTTGATTGAAAGTTAATTGAAAAGCAGGGTCATCTATTTACTAAAATTTTTATATTTCTGTATTGCCAATAATTCAATTATCGGCGCACAAAAGTTTTCGTCGAGAAGAAATCGATTTAAAACTGATGAAAAAATCCGTATAGATGAAAGGAGAGCTCGCGGCGGCGATGCGTCTGGGACGCCCTGTATGCACCCCTCATATATTGGTCTCACGTCATTTCAAGAGAAATCGATCTATGCGAAATTGCCATGAGTCGCAAAAAAAAGAGCCCCTCGAGTTCGGGACGCCGCGTCGCGCCGGTGCAAATCGTTCCAAAACGAAGCAAAGAAAACGTCACGAAATCGGGGAATTAAGTTCGGGAATGGCGAACGTACGACGCGATCAAATTCTTGCCGGAGATGCGTCCGTCTGCTGACACTGCGCGAATATTTCTCCTTAAAACAGATCGTTCTTACGTTTATACGTCTTTAACGTATGTGTAACTTACATTTTTATATCTGCACATCAAAGATTACATATAACAATATATTTTCGAGACAATTATGTTTCTCGCATCAGTACCTGCCAGAAAAAAATTTGCCGGTTATCTCACTGGAGAGAGTGGTCTCGTATCTCGTTTCAAGGGTCTTTATCTGATTTTGTAGAGAGAGAGAAAGAGAGAGCGAGGGCCCGGAAGTATGCAGTAAACTCGAAGGTTAAAGGGTTAGAAGCTTCTCTCGGTAGCAACATTAAGCGAAACACGCGTCGAGGTACGTCGTGTACGTTGCGATTCAACGAGAATGACTGGTCTCCTTTCTTCCTCCGATGCGTAAATTTTTTTCTCGGACACGACTGGAGAAAATTTTAGATCCCCCCCCTCGCGCACGTGCGAGTTGTAATCGCTTTGCCAACAACAAGTATGTCGAGCGTCACGCTAGTTAACTTCATTAAACGAAGAATCGGGGCGGTGCAAGCTACATTACCGGAATATAAAAGCTCGTCTCTCGGAGTTGCACTAATGTCCCGATGCCGGCGGCAGGTGGTATAAAAGGACACAGCGGAGTAGAGGGTCGGTGGGCGGGAGCGGGGAGGGGGAGTGGGTTTCGTAATATCCGAGCTACCCTCCCAACGCCCGCCTTAACAGGGGGCCTCCGCATCGAGTAGGTTGGTTTCGAGCGGGCGGCTCTTAAGGGATTAAGCTTTAAAGCCAAACTCGCCTTGGCCGTTCGAGGCAAGCGGGGGCGTGGAGAGGCATCGAAGAAAGTCGTCCTAAATCGTCGTTTGATCTCGTGATTAATGCCGTTGGCTTTACAAGTCGGCGAGATGAATGGAGCCGAGACCTGTGGATGGCCTCTGTATCGAGGAGAACGACGGGGCTCGTAGAAAAGTGAACGTGACGTGGAACGAGGATCATTCTATTCTATCGCGGACGGAGAAAAAGAAGAACGGCAAGCCCGATGATGGTTGCAGTTTTTTTTTTCGCACGAGTCGATCATCGCGTTCGCTTTTGTCGCAGCAGAGCGAACGTATTCGCTCTAATTCTTTTTAACTACAAACCGCTGTGACAGCTATTTTGTATAGGTTTCTCTGTGTTGCCATTTCGATCTTGAGGTACCATTGCGAACGTTATACGTAAGGTCTATCTAGCCTGATAATCGCAGCTTTAAAGCATGATTTTTCTGCAATAACTGGGAATGTTTAATATTTTAACGCTTGACTTTTTTATTTCAATGCAAACACGATACGCTCTGCGCGAACTGCGTCATTCAAATAACGGAAAATAGAAATGGTACTATAGAATTAAATACACAATACTTCCATGTAACGTCCGTCAGCTCAATTAATTAGGAGAGTTACCGTCAGCATTTTGTAGAACCATGATCGTGGATACTGCGATTCTTCCGGTAGAATTACGATATCCGCGTGAGGGCTACGAGAGAGGATTATGAGGGACACGAGTCCTTTTCAAAGGAATAATTACTGTTTACGCCATCTTGGATTACGGCGATTATATTTCACGACGTGAAATGAACTCTTAGGGATAAGCCCGCGTCACAAATGTTCCCCCTTTTTTTTCCGGGTAAGCTTAATGAACAGCCAACGTGTATTCCAAATATTTCATTTTAATCCCGTTTCATCTCTCCGAGGGTAAATGTGCCCTTCACAAGCCTTCAGTATCTTAAACAATAAATCGCATAAAACGCTACGGTTAACGTCGCGTTTAATGTTTGTATCTAATGCCATTAACGATACGCTTCTTTACTACAATGTAACAGCGAAATCTATTTTAACAACCTTGTTTCACTATCAGGATGAACGGAAAAGCGCTAAAAGAACAAAGATTCTTTCATATTTGTGCGTAACGTTCCGTTTATTTAATTTTTCTGTTTATCTTAGAGTACATTTTGCAATCTCGAAAAATAGAAACCAAATTATGGTTCTCTGCGCTGCTCCACTTGTCTGCAAATTTTAATTTAACTGAAATGTTTAAAATTTTGGTTTTTTCTACTTTAGAAATTTTAATTTTATGTTCACATCCTCTTTGTATCCACTATATAAACGTGTACATTTATTAATGGAGAAACAGATGGAATAATTTCCATTAAATCGGAATACTCGTTCAAAGTTCATATTAATTAATACTATAGCCCCGTGTCGTGCAAGATGCAATTTTGAAAAAGCGTGCTTGAATTGTGTAGGAAATAAAGTTGAATGACATCTCTCATTTAATTGCGGACAGCTATTGCCGCGACTCACTTAAAATTGCCGCATCGAATTTCGCATATTAAGCCGCTTGTCACAACTATCGGAAAGGCAGCAAAACCTGTCACAATAATACGGTTTCGATGTAAAAGTGGCAAATGGCGGCGGAATCGACGTTATCGATGGTAAAATAAATGGAGCGGCGGCGGGTTGCTGCGCTGGTAGTTAAAGTGCAAAACCTCGTACACCGATATTCCATAATTTCACGGAAAAAGTGAGGTGCGGAAACTTTCGTTGTATGATTTCCCAACGGTCGGCTTCTAAATAGGTATCGAAAACGGTGGATGCGTTTATTTTTTAATACCTCCGGGATTTTTCTTATTCATCCTACGTGGCGGGGTGGTTACCATAAAAATTTCAAGTGCGATGGGCTTTTGAAGAGTAAACAGACTTGCGAAAAGCAAACATACTATTCTCGTAAATAGAATAATTTTCGATTCAACTACCCTTATTTATTTCAACAGCTTTAATAATAAACTGCTAAATGCAAAACGATTGATTTTAAATCTCGCTCTTTCGTTTGCATCCGTCGCATATATTAATAGTTCCATAAATAATTTTGTTTTTATTATATGCGTGCAAAATGATTTAAAAATAAATGTTTTTCCAGAACAAAACGTGCTAAACTTATCAGAATGAATATTGTAACTATTTGTAATTTGCGCGCAAGTATAGCAGTAACGCATCAGAAATACTTTATGGTTTAGCAAAGATAATGTGTAGTATAAATTCAACGTTTTTAGAATAATAATTATAAAGATTGAAATACGGATAATTGCAAAATAAAGTATTGTTTTCTGCGGCTAAAAAACGAATCGTCCCGTAATTGTAACAAAAAGCGACTTTGAGCGCGCAAACAATCCCGACGACAAGGGATACGCTTACGGCCGATAATTTCATCACCGGTTGACTTCGCTTGACTACGATACGGTAATTAGGGAACGCAACACTGTTCCCTGTATTACTTGGCGTCCGTGTATTCAGGTCGAGATGCACGGACCTCTGAATGCACCACCGACAGACGACAGCCGGCAGATCGAAGATGCATCGCCGGAGTCATCCGATGCGCGGCCCCGTTGTAATGCGCTTACCGTATCACAACGGCGAGCAATTAGCCGGCTAATTGCAAGGAGGAAACGTTCCACTGTCTCTAATGTCCCATGCCCCGTGGAGTTCAATAGGCCTTTGTGTTGTTTATGCGGGGCAAACTTTGTTACCGGCCGTTTGATCGTCAAGCCGGGAAGATGCGGCAAGCACCGGCGTCGCTTTTCGCATTATTGTTCAATTTTCATTGTCAACAATGAGCTCTCTCCGTCCCATTGCATTGGAATTTAACGAGCGACTTTGTACGCTCAATAATCACGTAATTTTTAATTAAAAGCAAAGGCAACGACGTTAAATAGTATTTTAAAAAGTCACGATGGATTATCTGACAATTTTAAAGCCGTTTTTTCTTTAAGAGAAAGTATCAAGCTGTGTATTATAATTTTTTTTATCTCCAAATGTGTTGTATATTGTTGATAAATCACAAACGGAAATTCGGAGAAATTACTGTGCGTTTAAATATAGCAAATGAATAATGAGATTTATTTAACAACATACAGACAATTTAATTCATAAACAGCATTCATTTTTAGCTACTTTGTAGAATTAAAAAATTAAAATCAGTAGAGCATAAACAGCATTTCATAGTTTAAAGTAAAAGGAATGTTTTTTAGCAATTTTTAATATTAATTTTGTTGTAAAACTCATCGGTAGATTTATATGCTCCGCAAGCAAATTATCGTTAATTTGGAAAGCCCTATTATCACCGAGAATAAAGGATCCGTTGATCTGAATCGATTAAAGTTTCTGAACATCAAATATGCACTAGCTTACTCATATCTTATTAAAACATATATTAGTCTGTCTACATTATATACGTATTAATGTGTGATTATATATTAGTTATGTTATATACCTATATATGTCATAATATATACTCGTATCTATATTAATCTATCCAATATCGTACAATTATCCATCTTCAAATTATTACAATAAGTATTATTAATTTTTCCATTCTTTTTTACACTACAGAAAGCAGTGAAATTGCGATTTTATAAATCAAGCAGCAATAAAATAATGAAAGAGTATAAGTTGCAATATTTTTCATTTTGATTTTCTCAAAATCGTACAAATCTACACTGAGAAAAAAAATTACTTAAAACAAATAAATATGTTTCAGGTACCCCTCAAAAAAATAATTTCTTGAAGCAAGTAAAATTTTGTTGTTTTAAGTAATTTTTTTTCTCAGTGCAAATATTTTTACTTAAAATAGAAAAATTTTACTTGCTTCAAGAAAACAATTTCTTTGAGGAGTACCTGAAACATATTTATTTGTTTTAAGTAATTTTTTTCTCAGTGTACTTTAATCAAATAAGCATTTAAAAGGAAGTACCAGAATAATAAATTAATTTTTACATACATATTATCGATCAGACTAAAAATAAATTTATTCTTTAAATAAACTTAAAGATGATAATCCGTTTACGGAAAATGTAAAATGTAAGAGACAGAATATTCGATGTATATTTTAATAAAGTTATTACTCCGACGCGACAACACTTGACTAGCGCGCAACCTTGGTGAATTGCTTTTTTTCCAAGGTACAGTGTACCGTTTTACGTACATAAAATCGTCGCGTTATCATTTGTGCAAGTAGCTGCACCGTGTATTGTCGTGTTACTTTTCGAGACGCGATCGCGACAAGTATTAAAAGACGTCAAACGCGATTCTCTACAAATAATTGAAGATTCTTAATACTCAATTTTCATTTTTTGTAATTAACGGTCGTTAGCATTTGAAGGCAATAACCTTTATTGAAGATATTTTGGCATCGGTACGCGTTTAATATAATATAAATATACGGGATTAATAATGTAAAATAGAAATATCTTTAACAGAATTTATGTAGGTGTTAATCGGGACATGGAAAATGCACGGATGCTCCAATGTGTGCATATAAATTCATGCGTTGAGAAATTAATAACTCTGTGTGTACAGTCGTAATTAAACTAATGTTTTAATATTTGTCATTCGCGCAAATTCGACGTTCGTACATCGGTGATTTTGTAAAGCCTTCGTCCGCTCGAGATTCGTCACTCGATCTGTATACAATAATATTCCTAATTTATGAAATATTGCCAGTTATGAGCAAAATGTAATTTTATGTGTAATCATATTCTTCATGATCCTCTACGTTTTTCACTACTTAACAAAGCGCGCATTGTGTATTATGCCATAAAAAGCGTCTCGTGATATCTTGTTGTATTATGATGATTAATTCGTGCGCGATAATTAAATGGTTATGCAAATAGTATTATGTGAGTGCAATAAGAGAATCTAGAAAGAAGAAAAAATCTAAGAGACATCTAATAACGCGACAGTATAATCTTTAGACGAGTGAGTTATACGTTTGTTATTTGTCACTTGGATTTTCATTATATATATTAAATTATAAAGATAAAAAGAATTTTTGAGCAGTATATAATTTTTTTATTGAAATATTTGTTTACAAGATAAATAAAAAATTTGACGCGCAAAATGATTATTTTCTGAAAATTTAATTATTTTAATTATTACATTTTAATTATTTTAAATGTTGCAATTTCAATATATTTCTATTTTACAGATCAACGTTTGTAAATCACAATATCGCTGTAACACATCGTACATGCAATGTATCGTGAATCTTACAATTAAATTATTTTTCATTTTAATCTTGAAACAATGTATTTATGAAGATTATATTGGATACATATAAAATATGTATGCATAAAATATTAATGTTAAAAATACGAATGGAAGTATTTCAAAATTTTCTTTTTTTCTTGATGATTATTATATAACAAGGTAATAACAAACGCAGCAGTAAAATATTTTGTATTATTTAGTCTGTTGAAACTAAATTGTAATCTAAATTCATTATTTATAATTCTTATTGTCATAATCCTTTACATATTTAAAAAATATTATCAATTTACACTGAAAGATAATATAAAAAATGTCATGTATTTCATAGATTTATTGTTCTTAGACATGAATGAATTAGGAAATAGATTAAAATATTCAATTCTGCATATATTTAATTGTTTGTCGATTGTACATATGAGAAAGACAGACATATGTACACAAAGTGCATAAAATAAAATTTATGATTATCAATATTACAAATAGCTTACTTAATTATCAATACATTAATAACCATTCTGGTCGTTTACAGTGAGTTATTGGGATAGTTTTTGATATCTTTTATAATCGGAATAACGATTACAAGATTCACAAGCCGCTTGAAATTTATATATAACTCATAAATGCATAATTGAAAAAAAAAAGAAATATTTTGCAGCTAAATTTTACTCGGTGCCAAGTAATAAGCAATTATAAAAGAGTATTTGAGAAAGAAAAATTGTCTTGAAGTCTGGTAAAGATATTACTCTTTTTGCCAAGTGTTTTTATTCTTTAAAGGAAACGAAATTAAGAATAACATAAAGATATGACATGTTAATTTTAGCATTAAATACAATTTAAATTTTCAAGTTTATATTGCTGAAAATAGTGAAAAATAAGGTACATGAGAAGAAAAATAAGTACATGTTAATTTTAGCATTAAATACATTTTTAATTTTCAAGCTTATATTGCTGAAAATAGTGAAAAATAAGGTACATGAGAAGAAATATGAAATAAGATTATGACAAGTGAAATATTGACATTTTTAGTATATAAAGCTTACATTGAATTTTCTTCGCGTTATATTCATATTTCGTGATATAACAATCGGAAAAAGATGCTTGTATACTTCTTGTATAAATGTATGTGTTAAAAATAAATTATTTGCAACATAATTGAGTGATTCAAATAACGGAGCACTTATATTTATTGACAACTAATTTGTGATGCATCAGACGAAACATTTGTCATTTATTTTATAGAATTAAATGCATTAAACATTTTTTACAGACGACAAATTGACACCGACATTTGTTCATTTTTTCGAGCGTCTTTTTCCGTTCACCATTCCCTCCCCCAAATGCGACCTTGACGAGGTGGGAGGGCTCAGTACCCCGAGGGTGTGAAAACCCAATGACGGGGAAACTAATGTACCCATCGCCGCCGATTTAGATGAATAAACGAACTGTAGCCAGTTCGTCGCGTCGCGCGTTAACTGCGGGAGTGCCGTGTAAAGTACCGCGCGAAAAACTTTTATTAGCTCATGCGCGTTTAAAAGTAGCCGCGAGTGTTTTTCGCGAGTGTTATGCAATCTGAGAAGAAAGCCAAACAATCTGAGAGGAAAAGGAGGCCTAGGAGAGAGAGGCTATGGAGCGCCGGCAGAGTAATTTTGTGGTATTATTTTTTATTTACGTAAATTTAATTGTTCTTTCATGTACATTCGGATAATTTTTTCGATAATTTAAAAATAATCATTAAAAAAAACTATTAAAATTTAATAAGAATTCAAAATTTTCTTACGATAAAAAATTCATACGTTTCATAAATTTTTGTGATGATTCTTTTCCGAAATTCTCTAATTATATTCATAAATATTTAAATATTGAAAGCAAAAAATTCAATGCGTGTAATAATTAGTTTTTAATTATTTAGAGTGCTGCTTTGTGAATTATGTTATATTTATATATTACAGAGTCATATATCGTAGTAAGAACACTTTTTTTTATTAAAATAATGAATCTTTGACAAAATTATATTAAATATATATCACATGTCTCTAGACACATATATGTATTAAATTACAATAAAATTGATAAAATTCAAAATCAATATTACATCTTTATTAGATATGTTGCCTTAAAATGGAGTAGACTAGAACAGATAAGACTTCATATTTAATCGTGGATCGTAACTTTTCATTAATTTATTGTGTGCATTCGTACATAGAACTTGCAAAATGCAATTCGCTGTCAACATTTACAAATAATAAAAATCAATTTTATTTTAACCTTTTTCGTAGCCTATCCATTTGATTAGCCTATGTTAATGGTGGGATTACAAATTAAGATTCCAATTACGCGCTCATAAATAAAAATAACAAATTAATCCCGTTAAATCGTGAATCAGATTAGTCAGCACGTAAGATTTGCTACAAATTGATTATATTCGCGGGTGTAGTTGAAGTCGGTGCACTAAATAGAAATACGAATAGGTAAAGAAATGGGGACCATCGTAATTTGTGAAAATGAAAAAAGTAGTACAGAGAATTACGACAGATTTGTATTAAATTTATTTTAAATTATTTTGTAAAGAGGAAATTCTGATGAAATATATCATAAAATTGGGTTTACTTTCACAAAACTGAATGAGGAATAATGTAAAAAATATTATATTTCATTACGAATATTAATTATTTGATCTATTAAAAATCATGTAATTATCGTGCGTAATGTAATATTGTGCATTATTAAAATTATTTAATATCACAAAATTTTAATTATTTGACATCAATATTAAAATTATTTGATATCGATAATGTACGCCGAATTTTCGTAATCCTTTTGAAAAACGCTGTTAACATCTAATAACTCAAATTGATGCTTAATAAGTATTGAGCAAGAGAGTAAATTAGCATATAAACTGTTTTCCGCGACTTTATTTCCGATTTATTTCAATTAGCGAATTAATTCGTAGCGGCGCGTTATAGAAAACGCTCGGGATCGTTAGTCAATGCCGTGAATTTGTAGGTTGGCGTGATAAACGTGCACGGGCCGTATATACATATCCATCGAAACGCATATACACCGCCGCGTGACGGGCACGCGTGTGCGTGAAACACCGGCGCGCGTGAGTGGAGTTTTGGCGGACTCGGTTAAAGCAGGCTCGCCAGCTAATGGACGTCCGGTATTTCGCGGTGAATTAAGCTTCGAACGGGCCGAAAGGTCGACGTGGCGTATACTATGCCGCGGCATCGGTTGCGGAGAGTCGAATTTCCCGTATCCCGGGTATATACCGATTACTTAAATCCACGGGAACGGCGTATGTCGCTCACAGACCGCGTTACCGCCACATCATGAAAATGGAGAGAGAGAGAGAGAGAGAGGGAGAGAATCATTGACGGTCTGGCCAGGTCGATCGGTACAGAATCGTAAACACCAGGAATTAGTGACCACGAGATCGACGATCAGTACAATTTCTGCGAATGTCCCTCCAAATTCTCCGTAAATTTTCCTTCCCCCCCCCCCCAAAAAAAGACTTGGAATTCGCGTGATGACAAAATGCGGAGAGTTATATTTATTCTCATTCATGGAGTATAGAACAGTTTTGACAATACAAGCAATATTTTTTTGCCCCTTCATTACACTCATCTATAAATTGTAACGGAATTTTATACTGTATCATCGACATTCAATCACGCTTTTTACGAGAATTGCGTTTCTCGCGATTTTACGGAATTAATTTATCGCCGTGATTTCATGGAATTCGGGTGAAAATCAACGGGGCAAAATCCGTTCGTTAAGCTGCCGCGAGAGTTAAAAAAAAATGTTAAGCAGTACAAAGGGGATTAAACAGATGGGATCTACGGGATGTATCGGTTATCGGATGTGCATGAGACGTATGAATTAGGAACATTGTCGATAATTTCATCGTCAGAGATTTTTCGCGATGGTTTCAAATATTTGTGCGATGCGCGACACGCGCGCGATGGCGTGAATTTAACGTGGACTCGACTGCAGAATTATGGACAGCGTTATCTCGGATGGTAGGTGTTAATGAAATTTGCGGATCATAGCTTTTCTGACCCCAGGAGGCAACCGGATGCCGGACGGCCTTTGTCAGACTCGACGTGGCACGTTGATAGTGCAGTCAGTTGTTTCACCCGGTCGTACACCAGGGCTCCACTATACCTTCCGCGTCGATTATATTATTGTATTGTTATCCTCAATTGTTCCATTTTGTGTAATTATTCCTGAAATTTGTCGTGAGATAGTCGACACAGTGACAAATCATAAAAATAATAGGGAGGAATGTCGAAATATTTATAACGCGTGAGCATAAAAAACAAAATAAAGTAGTGATAAAATCAGATTAAATTAATTGAACGTCTGGTGTTACAGAGATTAATAAATTATTGTAATGTATGTTATTTATAATTATCGTTTTTTCTACCCTACCTTATTAAAACGTTAATAATACATTAAATTACGTAAAGCAAAAAAGGAAATAAAAATACTTTTCTATATTTATCGACACATTTGCACTGCAGCTATAACGGAGTTACAGCTACTTGGCAGTTTATGAAATCGTGCAAACTTTTCCCCGAGACATCGTTAATGTTGCATCGCGCAGTATTTTCCGCGCGCGTTTTCCCCTCGATTTAAGGACAATTCTTTACCGGCGTCCGAGCCCCGCGAGCAGCTTAACCTTTTTACGAGACGTAAACAGCGTTACAAGAAATAAAATATGTTTACCGGCTTTATTAAAACAATGCAATGCCGGGCGGGCGCGCAAGAACGCGGGCGACGTTCGCCGCGGCCACTCGGCGCTGCCCTCGCCCTGGCAAGAGTTGTAAATTCGTGGATCCAACGGTGAACCCATATTCTTAAGTAATTCATGACCCGGCGCGCTGTTTACGCGAATGCTTTTATTTCTCACTCTCTCGACGCGCATTCCCTCGCACATCCGCCGCTGTTGGGCCTCGTTTGCGGCTTATTTTCTTCTCCCGCAATGTCCAGGCTCGCGTGAAGAGTTAAACAAGAGGAAAAAAAAAAAATACTTGAATTCGTAAAAGTTACTTCAAATTGTATATTGAAAGAGAACTTTAAAAACTTGTAATTTCACTCAATTGCTTCACAATTTTTAATTTGAAAACAGCTAAATTAAACTCTCTGTGTGTAACTCTTACATTTTCGCGTTATCTTGAAAAAGCAAGCTTTTAATTTAACACTTAATATTTTCACGATTCAATGCGTAAAAAAGCAAGCAACTTTTTTTCAGATTTGATTTTCATAGAGTTTTTCGTTAGATTAGAGAAAAATCTATCTCGTTCAATCGTCAAAAGTGTGTTTGAGATAGAGCGAGATGGAAGCAGAAGTGCTTCTCGCGTGCTTCGTGAGAACATCGTCGGCGAACGAATCGTCTCTATTCGTCGATGAATAGAGATCGTAATACAGGATAATACGACTTCCGTGTATACTCTGCTATTGATCGTGCGTCCGATAGATCGCGAATTTGTAAGAAAAGAAGTCACACGAGGACTTTGTGTAAAAATCGCGGCGACTCCGCTTCCGCAAAGCGGAGCAAAAGACGTGACGTTTCAATCCTCACTAAAAATGACGCAAAGGCGGCCAGCGTGCTTGGGTTATGCTTCAAAAACTTTCCTCTTATTTAATGTTATAATAAAAAACGAAGTCGACGGTATCCTTGTACGCTTCCTATTAACAGATTTAATCCGCCGTGATTTTTTGTTGATAAAAAATGAATTTGTACAAACAGATATTTGTGTGTAAGATGTGAAAACAGAAATTCTGACATAGCTTAACAATGCAAGTAAAATTCAAACATTTTTCGGAAATATTTTAAAAATTCTAAAAAATAATATAGATAGATAATAAATATTCTATTTTGATAATCTTACACACACATCATACACACGGTGATATTTGAAATTCTAAGTCTGAAAATAAGCGCTCTTGATAAAAATTATATAACAGATAATTTTCTGTCAGTTACTTGTGTACTTGCGGTTTACAATTTGCTATACAAGTCTTGCTCTCGATAGATATCGGAAATGGATAACAGATAACTGTGATTCGGGTCTGCCGAGTTGATACGTGTATCGATAAATGGAGGGAGGAGGAGGGGAAGTGAAACGTTGCCGAATAATGCGAAAGAGGAAATCTCGGGAACGATAATATTCTCAAATCGTCTCCATATATCTTCACTTTGGCTATTATCGAAATCACTTCTAGACATTTTTTCCCGCAAAATCTGCTGAGTAGCTCGTGGAAATCTTTCGATCGTGAGAGAAATTGGGAACCGGGACGTTGCTGCTATCGGAGCCCTGCAAGCAAGAGGGGAAAAATAAAGGACAAAGAGGAAGCGCCAGACAAGCGTGGCAAAGCGCGGAATCTCTCCATCAAAAGCTCAACAAAAGCTTGCTCGAAGCTTGGGTCGACGATGGAAGGCTGGCGTGAAGGAAAGCGCGAAAGGGGAGGAAGGAGTATACCGAAGAACGCCAGCTAATGTCTGAGACGCGTCAGCGTATGAGAGGAGATAGGGAGGAGAACCCGATAGCGAGCACAAGAAAGTCGAAAGGAAGGCAAACCAATGAAATATATATATATATATATATATATGTATATATAAACGAGATTAGATGCAAAACAGTCGCAATTAATTCTCGCGTTAAGAAATGAATTTCGAGAGCAAACTAATTTCCGATTAGTTCTTGTTAAGCTCAGGACAGAAATAATCTGTCGACCTTCGCTTCGAAACGCGGTCGTGAAATGTACAGTGTATTTAGTGACGTAAAGATTCCATTAAATTAATTAAGAACGATAGCAAATAATCGCGCTCGCAGACCGATGAAATTATCGAATGTGAAACACATGAAAATAGCAAATATACGCTCATCAGGTCCAAATAAACATTTTCGAATTAGAGAAGGTCGATTTTATCGAATGCGGTTCATTAAGCCGATGGCTTGATAAAGCCCGGTTTGGCAGGTTCGCGCAATCGGTCATAAGGCGATCTTGCGGCTCCGAGCTTTCGAGTAGAACTTGCAACGGGATGCAAGCGCGGAAGCTGCGAGCTTGGGAAAATAGTTCGGAAGCTCTTTAATGACCCCCTTCATTTTCGGACCGGCGCGATCGATCGGAAAACTATTAGCGAGTCCAGGTTCCAGCAGACGAAGGAAGTAAATATCCTTGGCTTTCGCTGAGGTTCGCTTATTGACGATCTCCTCCGTCCGATTCCGTGTATGCGAATCATTTTTCATAAGAGAAACGGGAGATTACTCGCGCGAGCAGGTTGCAGTGGGGAGGGACGAGGCGAGAGCGATCGATACGCGTATTTTTCAAGTTTACGTTCTCAAAAATAGAAATCGATAGTAACCTAGACGAGCTTAATTTCCGAAACGCCCGAAAAGATGTTTAATCATCGCACTTTCTCGAACAAACGCGTGTGTATCGGGATCTGAAACTCAAAAATCCACTCAAAAATTGGGCAGCGTGCACGGCCTTCGTCTCTCATGTTATACTGCATGTACCGTGGAGGAAACCGGAGAACAGCCGAAAAACCGCTTCTGCTTGCGAAGAGGCGAGAACGAGAATGTTCGAACGACAAGCGGGAAGACGAAGGCCCGAGGCCAGCATATTTTTCAGGAGAATGAAAAAACATTGCGCTTTCTCTCCGGAAAGCGATAGGTGGATCAGCGTAGGAAACCTGAGCGCTCTCGCCGGCACCTCGCCCTTTTTATTATTCATGAAAATCGCGTTGCCGTTGCTTTCTCACGCGGTTTATACCGCGTCCGGTGTATAGAGAAAGAGGGGGAGAGGGTGGGGGTGGTTCTCCCTTGTCCGGCCTGGTATTGGAGAGACGCTTTCAGGAAGCGTCACGTGTACACGACGCCGTTGCGGTGCATTAAGCGATCGCAACGTTCTTCCGCAAGAAATCACGGCTATAAAAATGGCATCGATACGACTCGCACGATCATGAATTCTCGCAACGAGGTTTGAGCAAATACACATTTCGCTATGCTCGCTTGCGTGTCTCGTCGGGTATTGATCGTTCTGAGCTGATCGATGGCGGTATCGACGTAAAATATTAATAAGCAGCATAAATCCGACTATGGTAAAATTACAAATTTTAAATTATAAATAGTCGTTATTTACAAGATAAAATACACAGCTATGTAAAAACTAATGTTGTAAATAACTTTGAGTAACACGATTGTTGTTTCTCTCTGTCGACAATGATTCTCTTATCCCCATTCTCTTCTTTTTTCGTGCGAAATTCAATTCGTGCCGAATGTCCGAGGGAAACTCGCCGAAAAATAGATAAAGTCATCCGTTATAACTCCATGATGCGACAAAGGGTTGGAGGAACACAAACGTGGCTGCTGCTTGAGTCTGTCGTTCGGGGATCCGTATTCCCGGGGGTCGGCAATTTCGCCATCCCCACGATTCGATACAATTCCGACTATTTCGCGAAGAAGACGCGTATCCTTAACGAGCCGGTAAAAGGAACTCGAGGGAGTGGAAATTCGCTCGGGGAAGAAAGAGGAGAGCGCGAGGGAAGGGAAAAGAACAGACCTCGATGTCAGAATGCGAGAGATGAAAGGGGAGAAAATGAGGAGGGAAAAGAGAAACGGCGGATGTATAAGCTGTTAGCTTGCGGGCAACCGATCGTGACGAGTAGGGATAAGGGAAGATAACTGGGCTACTATACGAGAGGGAGTAAACGAGTGGCACCTAGTCAGGGAATCTGCTTGCGATGGTGCTTGTAGTCAAGGGGAAAAACAGCTGTTTATTTGTACATCCCACGCGCGCCAACATCTGTCTTTCCTATGCAGGAATTTCGCGACCCTTTTCCACCCTTTGTTTCTTGCCCTCTCTGATCTTCGAGAGTCCATCTACAAGCTTCTCTCTCTTCTCTCTTTTTTTTTCATCTTTCGCGCGTTCCGGAATTCGGAAAGTGCTTTCCCTCGCACGCCAGTATCGGGGGGTTTTGCTCGAATTGACATATTTTTCGGAAGGACCGCAAAAAGTGACGATAGCGGGCGTCGGGAAGCGAAGGGTGGAAGAAAAAAGTGGAAGAAAAAGTAGTCGGAGGATCGACAAAAAGAGTGAGCCCTTGACAACGGACACGAACCGGCAGTCGAATTATTTGTTCTTTCGGTAAGAACGACAGCAACGAGCGATACGAGGGAAAGGAGTGGTTAATTTTTCAACGAAACTGCCGTTTTCTTTTCTCTTTTTTTCTCCTTCTCCAAACCCGTTTCTCCCCTCCGTGTCGGCCGTGTCCCTCGAACGAATAATTCCGCGGTACGAGTTGGGAATTTATAATTATACCGGCGCTGTAATTGGATTTCCTTCTTTTTTTTCCCCTCCTGCCTTCTTCTCCCACACTCTCGCCCTCCTTTTTCGGAAAACATCGCTTAGTTCCGCGTTTCTCTTTATATCGGAAAGCCGATTAATAAGAGCCCCCGGCCCCGACCGATGGAAAAGTTCCCAATTATTCATCGCGATCGTCTGAGCGAGCACGGCCGATGTCCGGCGAGAGGTAAAAGCGAATCGGCCTCTCTCGCTCCCGATATTGCTTTAACAGGCGTAACGATCGTTACGCCGCGGCCGCGTGCGAAATGGCCGATCCTTTTAAAGTGATTGGCGGAACCGGTGGCGATGGTGGCGGTCGCGAGCGGGCGCCGCCGACCGTGCTCTTTTAATTCGCTTTTTCGCAGTCCCTTTCGCCGCCGCCGCCGCCACCGACGCCGCCGCTGCCCGCTCATACCTGGAGATTACCACTTAATGCCGCCGCTCGGCCCGACAGTTCCGTAAAACAGCCCGCTGCTGTTCGCCCTCGTTCTCTCACCGCGGTCAGACGTCGAGATTGGAAAACGTTAGCGCACGAAGCGGATTTAACAGAATTTCCAAATTTATTACGGCCGCCGGGGAGTATAATGGATTCAAAGAGTCGCCCGCAAACGAGTTATATAACTCTCGACCTCGTAAAAATCTATCGCAACACGCCCGCCGGCGGAATTATCGCGGGCAGGACCTCTTACTTCTCTATCTCTTCTTGCTTTTTCTTTCCATTTTTTTTTCAACTCTCCTTGATCGTCTTCGCCCTTCTTCTTCACACTCGAATCGTTTGGTCAAATGTTTGGCAATCGTTAAAGCGACGTGGGAGTGTTTTAATCGTTTCATCATTGTCGAGATTGAATAATTGTTACATCCATTTTTTGTAAAAAAAAAAATATTAATTGCTTCACGTATTCTCAAAGGTCGTTGCTGCTCGGACGACGCGAACGGCGCGGAGCGTCCGGCCTGTTCAGCGCTATTTTTTCCACTTGTTTTCACTGCGCGGGCCGATCATGCCTGGAGATTACTACTTAATACCTTCGGCCGAGTCGCGGCGGTGCAGTGGAACAGCCCCACGCGGATCAGACGCGCGCGGCAGTGGTTGGAAACCGTTAGCGCGCGGGTTACCAGTTTAATGGACTTTAATATCGATCGCGGTTCGATGTTGAAATTGTGCCACGAACGAATTTTAGATTGCGCGCCCCTATAGAGAGGAGGAAGGGAGGAGGACGGAGAGACACGACCCAGGGTATTATATTGGCTCCAATAGCGACCGTCCATAAACGGTGTTTACTACCCGGCGTAACAGATAACGTCGTGTTTTAAGGGTGAACTTTTTAAACGGCGAATGAAACGTTTGCGGATTAGTACCGGGACAACCGAAAAGTAATTCTCCTGATAAATCAAACTCGCCGCTTTTATCCGACCGGGTGCGTATACATCCTAAACAAAAGCGACGAGCAAGCAGCAAATAATGCAGATACAAATAATACCAACGATAACTGTTATTACATTATTTTGGTATTGTTACTTCGATAATCGATATAAAATGGACGAGAGGTATATTGTTTTAATATCTTTCTGTGATAACACGATGAATATACAGTTTATTCTGATGTTAAATAAACTGACTATATCGAATTATTCGCTACAAAGATTAAGGAGTGTACTCTGTATGTACAAAAGAATGGAATAAAGGTTATAACGAACTGTTTATTCCAAATTGAATTCGAGATGTTCGTTTACGCGGTAAACACAAGCACGCCACGATACGTACGCGGTATGAGTTTCCCATTGGCATACCATGATGGTGATTCCAGTAAATACCTTCTTTTAATGAAAAGCACGATCCATATCGAATCCACTACGTTCGCGATTCAAATTGTATTTGCACACGGATTATTGACAATTCTGCTTGTTACAACACGATCGAACGCATGTTGCTTTTTACAGGCGAGAAATTAGGCCGACGAGAAATATCCGAGTCGTGATCCAGTAGCCCCCCCCCCCCAAAAAAAATACGATACACAAAGACTTTTGAATTTCGCGAAAAGTTGTCGATGCTAAAATGCTATTAATAATCGTGATGTGTAGAATGTGGACATAGATAATGAACGAAGATTGGCTGAAAGTGTAAATTTCTTGAGCGAGTCGTTTGATTTTATATGTTCGGCTCGCAATTGCATTTCCCGGCGATAACCTCTCCGGCGGATGGGAAAACGTGCGGCCGAAACGGTAAAACGACGTAAATTCACCGAGCATCCGGGAAACAGTCGCGGCTGACTGCTCCGCCACGAATCGGCAATTTTGCGGGCCACGTTCTGCCTGTTCTGCGTGTTTGCGTCATTAGTCTAAAAGCGTCGCCGGGTTCTGGGACTTACCGCGCGCCGCCCGCGCCGACGTAGTAAGACATTACGAGCCAGCCAAGCCAGCCATCCAGCACCCCTATTCGGTATAATTTCCATCCCCTCTCACCGCCCCCTCTCGGTGCTTCACGGTACCCCTCGTTCCCGGGAACGGTTCTCATCGCGAGGGGGTGCGCGCCCATCCCTCGCTATCTCGGTTTCACCACCATCCTCGCCGTCGTCGTCATCATCGTCGTCGTCGTCGTCGTCGTCGCCGTATCCCTCCCTCCTATCTACCACCCTACTGTCTCCTGCCTCCTCCTGATAATTAATTTTACGTATCCAGTTTACAAGCGGACGAAGTGGCGCGTAATCAGATTTCGTACCCGAGATTGGTAGAGATTGCTCGCGCAAGTCTGTCGACGTCACCGGCTCTTCGCTTCGCTGAGGAATGACGCGCACGCCTCAACGACTCGCCGCAAAGGCACGGAGCACATCCGAAGCGCGATGGTCTTGGAGAGGTGATAATATCCAGTGAAATAGGAAATATCTCGGTCTCGTGCGTCGTGAAAATCAGTATTTGCTCACGCTACGTTTTCCGCTCGTCTATCTCGGCTTGGATTTTTAAGATCCAAGCCACTGGGTGGGATGATATTGCAAGGAAGTAAGGAGGTAAAATTCAATCCAATATAGAATAAATTAATTAATTAAAAATGTTTTGTCACGTGTAAAAATTACACAGCGAGAACTGATATATATTACCATTAGTACAAAAATAATCACTGCTGAACAACAGAAAATAATTTTGCAATGAGTTGCCTCAGAATCTTAAAAATTTTATAATTTGTTTTTTACTAAAATATATTCCTAAGAATATGAAGTTTGCTGAAAAAGTATATTCCACGAATATATTTCCAATACGTCTCTCGACAAATTCTCTCTTAATTATCGCTGTTACCATATATCTTTTTAATTTTTATTGATTGACAAGGGGAAATTAAACTTCTCTATCGATGAATGCTGGAAATAATTATTAATAGAGGATATTATTGTGGAAAATATAGAAAATCAGATATTATCTGCATAATCCTAACTCGCTCGTTTCAAGACATCGTCGTAACTTTTTTTTTAGCAGTAATTAAGAGTGACAGCTCTCACCGGAGGTATGTGCGAACCAGTAACCGCGGCTGATCTTGATAACAGTCGAAAGTTCTTAAGTGACAAAGTTTCGGGTACTTAGCGTAGAAATAACGTCCGTTTTCCCGGTGACTTCATCCACCTATCCTCGTGCGGCGTTTAATTACGAAATTTCGTAATCTTGACCCATTCGTCGTCGGATGTTTCACGCCGGCGCGCGGCGTGTATCTCGCCGAAAATAACAGCAATTCGTTACATTCGCGGAGGAGAGCGCAGATTCCTCGCCGATGCGGCGAGGGCGTCGTTAACGTTAAAACATCACCCGAGTCCGCGTACCTCCGGAATCATAAACGTCTTAATGAATTCCAAACATTCAGAAATCCACCCCACGCGCGCGCGCGCGCGTACTCGTCGAATCGAGATTCTTATCTCGGTCGCCGGAAGAGCCCGTCATCTTCCCTCCTTATTTGCGTTTCATTTCTACCGACACTGACAAACAGGCTTCTCTCTTTGTGCCGTGCTGTCGCTGTGAGAGGGAGACCGTTATTCGCAGCACCCGGATGTTCCGCAAATGTTTTCCGTGCACGCGACCGCCATTCGGAGTGAAGAAAGCGCCGCGCGGGATCGTCGGCCGTCCAATCAATCGCCGGCCCGCACTTTCCCGGTGAAGCCGCGAGAACAATTCCCATCCGCGGCTATCGGTCCCCGTCACGGTATCCCGATAAGTGGGTTGTGTCTCCGAAAGCGCGCGCGGGGGAAGCAGGAACGCGGAGCGCGGTACGCGGGAGGAGAGAACGCTTTGTGAACGGTAACGCAGTTACCGTGCACTTTGCCGCGATAACTTCGTTCCTCGGTTGCCTCGTCGGTTCTCACGGTCGCCTGGTATCCAATGGTGTCCTTTCCGTGGTGGCCACTCCGCCGAAGATATTGCCCCGGCCAAATTAGCCAATGTGTGCCGTCATCCGGGTGACTCGCGCTGCGTCTTGCCCGCCGCACAAGCCATAACGCACACGCTTGGGCTGTTTCCCGAATGCCGCGGTCGTCGTTCCTGACTAACTTTAACTCATCGCATCGTAAACGGACCCGAGCGTTACGGTACATGCGACACTCGATATCGCCACTGTAGCGAAACTCGAGACTCGAAAAGCCCATCGCTTTTCCACTCTCCAAACTGCTTGTCTTAAACTTATTGTCAGGCACCGTGTTTACGACACTTCTGATTAAATCATTCTCGTTGAACGTATACGTAATATCGTTAGTGTAAATATAATCATTGACCCAACTAAATGTATTTCCAACCATGAATGTATATTGCGTGTTAGCGCGTATATAACATTGATAACTTCTTAATTGTCATTAAGGTCATGTATGTCCAACGATTACCTATTCTTTTAAAACTAATTCCCATGATCATCTGACTAGCAGTTATATGAATGCGTCTAATAAACCATTATTAAGTTTTACATGCTATAAATATCCTTCTTCGAGGGAAGCGGCGAATTCATGCATAAATTCCCCCGGGGGCACGGCAAATTCGTCAATTAGGAAGGATTATCCCTTTCCCCCGCTCATTGACAACGGAATTCTCCCGCGATTTCCTCTCGACTGTCCCCGAATTATGTATTATCAACGTTTCTGCTAGGCCGAATCAAGGTCGCAAACTCTCTCTCTGTCTCTCTCTTTCTCTCTCGCGCATCCCCGGCAATGGCGATCCATCAAATCGTCGTAAACCGTAACAGGAAGCGCTGATTAACTGATAGCCGTCTGTTTCGGCTACGGGCACAACGCGTTTGCGCGAGCAGAGGTACTCACGCACTCGCCTCATCCGATTTATCCATTATGCGCTTAAATCATCGCTAACGCCGGGCCGCTAACGCTATAGATCATATCGTTCGGTTTCCTGACTCCACGTCGGCATCCCTGTCAGCGGCAGCGGACGAGGCGTGGATATTGTCGAAGCACGATGATGCCTCTCTCGCTCGCTCTTTCTCTCTCTTTCTTCCTCCCTCTCTCTATCTATCTATCTGTCTCCCTTCATCTCTCGCTTCCTCTCCAGCGAACGGGAGCGCACGGGAGATCCAGGAGTGCCTCCCTTTCCTCTTCGACATCACGCCGACACTGGTTGGCCGACAGGGTCTTCGGCTCCGGCAAGCAGTTCGGTCCGGTAGTTGCTTACATTACCATACGAATGGTCGATCGATCCAAGACCTCGTACCACCTAGCCAGCCGTTGCCGCTGCCATGCCGTCGGCGCGCTCGCACTCGTGCGAGCGCGCGCGAGGAGCACTGACACGTAGTTCAACGTGGAGCGGCGCGGCACGTACATGCCACGTACACGCCACGGGCGTGCATACGCGACGATGCACGTAGGCGATTTCGCACGTGTGTGCTGTGCACATGCGTGAATGTGTACGTGTACAAAAGGCACATGTACACACATATACGCACAAAACATGTATGCCTAGTTTAGGGAGGTAGACGGTAGAGAGAAGGTCCATCGACGCATCCGATCGTGACGCAAGTAATTAGATGGATGCGAGCCGCGGACGCGAGTTGTGCGACATCCAAGACGCGGGCGCGACGCAATATAGAACCGGAGAGAGAGTCGGTTGAGTCATCGACGGCGACCGTGCTTAGGAGAGTACGGTTCTCCTCCGGCGCACAGCCGTCCCGGAATGTACACCGCTCGTTAATCACCGTTATTGTCCGCTAAACTCTTGCCCCGACCCCTCGACTCTTCCCCCCCCTTCCCCCAACCCCGGAAGGGCTACATTCCGGGACCCGCGGGATATTATTCCGTACCCGAGATAGCGCCGATGATCCTACCGCGGGATCTTGATCCGCCCAACAAGCCGGATAACAATAGCAGCGCGGGGTCTCGGTTGTGTGTGCGGCTTATCGTGTCGCGAAGACGCTACGCCGAGTAGGTGCTTTATCTCTTAGTAATATATCAATACTCCCGCTAAGTCTTTAAGCGACACGTATACAGTTATGCGCCGCGGAAATCCCGCAAATCGACTCGCGAAATATTCGTGTGAATGTAAACATTCACCCTCGCTTTCGTTAGATCGACGATAATTTGCGATTAATCCAATTATGAAATATTTATTCGCGCTTCCTGACTCGAAATCGAAGTAGAAAAGCGCATATTTTTCGTATACGATATTACAGCGTGATATCTAACGAAGCGAGGAAGAATGTTGGTCGAAGGTCGTCGCGCCCGCGTCTTGGATGTCGCACAACTCGCGTCCGCGGCTCGCATCCATCTAATTACTTGCGTCACGATCGGATGCGTCGATGGACCTTCTCTCTACCTCCCTAAACCGGGCGTACGTGTTTTGTGCGTATGTGTGTACATGCGCTTTTTGTACGCATAAAAGCTCTCGTTGTCAATTCGCTCACAAAGGCGGTAAGGGAAAACGCGTGCGCGCGTTGTACGAGAGAAATATCGCTACACTCGTTCCTAAGATACCCTCGCGAGGCGCAGGTTGAATCTTAAGGCACGCGCCATTACTTCGAACGAATATTTTTGACGCAGCGAAAGTCCCGCATCAAGATTCCATTCAAAGAAGCGCCTCGCGTTTTATCCATCCATCAGGAGCTCCCCTCGAGGGCCCGGAGCGCCCGGGCGGGGGGAGGGGTGAGTGTAGCGAGGAAGCGTCGGCGCAAGAAACTGTAGATATTTTCGTATATACGCCGACGAAACACGGGCTTCGGATTTCCGCCGGTAGACTCTCGCTCTCGCAAATTTGCCTCAAAGGTCGCCCTTCCCTCTCGTCTCGTGGCCCTCTCTCTAGCGAAAGAGCGGCTCAAGTATTGGCCGTTCGCGATATTATTCGCTCGTGTTTTTGTACCTCACGGAAGAGGGAACGCCGATCGATCGGTGAATGGCTCGTCTTGGGAAGGTAAAAGGAGAACGAGCGGACGAGTAAAAAGAGAATACGAGTGGCCGGGACTCTCTCTTTCTCTCGCTCCTTCTTTTTTCGCTCTCATTCGAAGGAAAGGCGAGAGAGATCTCTCGGTGAGCAAATATAAAGGGAAACTTCACTGTGCAGTCGGGAAAAGGGTGAGGGGGGGGGAGTGGAGGTAGAAAAGGGTGATACGTATTCGAGGTCGGCCAATGGGACGGGTTGAGAAGAAGGGGATACTAGTCGATATTAGGGTAACCGAAACTCCGGCGAGAAGTCGACCTAAAATTTTCTGTGTGTCCACCCTTATGATGTGAAACTTCGCCCAAAGACCCACAATATAGTCTTGCCCTCGAAGCATGAGAATAGAACCGTCGAAAGTTATCTCGAAAAATGAAACGGGAGGAGGCGCGCGCGTTTCTTGTGTCAAATTTCACTTACATTCGCGGTATTACTTTCGTTGTTTTTGAGATGTGCGTAGGTAAGAGTTTGCTCAGCATATTGTTGCCGCTGAAAAAAAGAAATGCATTTGCCTCGACGTGTTGCATTTGCATGCTCGCCTGCCGGCGGATCCGTTTCGAATTCGATGTTTGCCGAATGTAAATAAGATCAAGGTATCATAAGGCGTGTGTTATATTCAGAAAAAGAATAGTATATTAATGCTTATGCACTTTGTAAATACATATTCTCAAAAGAAAAGGATTTATAGATACCACCGAACGAGTATTGAATCTAAAAGGTTTATTCCGCGACATGTATAGAAACGAAATTCTGCTGGTAAGTCCGAATGAGATCTCGTAGCAATTTGCGCGGTATTGTCTTTCTCAGGTACGAGTATATCTACAAAGATTCATTAGCAATGTATTCTCTGCTCGAACACAAATTAGAAGAAGCGAAGATCTTATCATCATACAATTAGTTGAACTTCATTTAGGTATTAAGATAAATGTATATTTTTGTAATATATATGTATAATAAAACATGTATAGAAATTAGTATTTCTCTCCGACATTGAAGGCGTAAAAGACGTGAGAAATTGTATAAAACAAAATACGTATGATGGGGATCTTCGTATCCTAAGGGTTGGCTCTGCCAGTTCCGACGATTTTAAAGTCTCATACACATTGAACGTGTTGTCTGAATAGACATACCCGTCAAAGGTACTCGACCTTATTGCCTCTCGTAGAATATGAGCTCCTCAGGGTTTTGAATCTTGTAACTCGCGGTAGAGCGCGATGATGCAGGAAGTGCATTAGGCAAGGTTCCATCTAAGAGATCCCACTTGAAGAGTTTGGTATATCCCGCCAGGACGCGGCGCCGACGTTTATGGTGCGGAGCAGGTGGAGGGATGGGGGATGGGGGTGCATAGTCTTCACCTCGATACAACGCCGCGTACGGCGCCATCGCGAGGGGGAGGAAGGAGGAGGAGGAGGAGGGGTGAGGGGGGGGGAGAAGGGAGTGGGTGCCCGGGCGCTTTCGAGGGCGTGTCTGCGGATTGCAGTGTGGGAAGATGTTGCCGCGTAAGGGATGTAAATGCACGGGATACCCCCTGGGCTTTGGAAGCGCATTCGCGATGCATTCGATGCGCGCGTTAAAGCGGTCGTCGAGCGACGCGCCGCGCGGGGCGTTTTATTTGCGGATACTCGCCGCGCGTTTCCGCGCGAAAACCGCCGGCAAAAACGCCGGAAACTCACCGCGGCCATTACGCTCATCTACTCTCGGGGTAAGGTCTTTAAGCATGCGCGCTCGCCGACATTTGTAGCCCTCAAAATGGTATCACATGTGGCAAAGTATCTTTTTACGCACTCGAGGCGCGTCACTTAGCGGCAGCGTACGTTTTATCCGCCCTCTTTTTTTTTTCGTTTTTATACGTATTCATTTAGTTGTAACATATTAAACTTTTAGTTTGAAACTTGCAGGCGAATAATTGAAAAGCCCATATATAAATGTGTTACAAAAATATTATACATTCGATGCGGAGTGCAATAAAAGTATTTAAAATGCGTTTTTTTGAAATAAAATATGCATATATTTCGGAGATGTTTTAAAGGATTGTCGTAATATTTATACGCGGTTTTTCCAATTGTTCCCACAAGTTTTATATTTAAAATGATTTTTTTTGTAAAAAATTTGGTAAAAAAATTTCGACACTAAATTATTAGCTTGGAAATGTTACTGTTGCCTATACAATAATTAGAAGAATCTTTGTAAACACTTGCATTCGCATTTTCCAATTATCTGGCCGCAGGTGCTATCCATGCCTTTGCCAAGGCAGCAGAAGGGAAGAGAGGAGGGGGGGGGGAGAAATCTTGAAGGCAGTTACATCCCGGGGGATTTCGGGCGAGTTAGTGGATAGCGGTACAATCTCCATTAGCGATTTCTCAGGACGCGCATAGTCATTTCCCGTAGGTGGCCCTCCTCTACGTTCGTTCGCGCACATACATATCGGCCTTACCGGGGGTTGGAAGGTTGCCTCCTCATTGTGATCGTTATCCAAAGGATCCTCGCCGGCGGATCGGACTCCGGCCAGAGTTAGGTGTTTCGCGGTCGTTAAGGTAATTTGGGCTGTGATATGTCCTGAAACGGTTCGCTCGGATTTCACCCTCCTATACACCGCCTACGCGCAAGACGAGCCGGGCCTCTACCGCTTCCGGTCGACCGTGTCGAGCGATCGTCTTCACCCCCAATTAGCTAATGCGTCAGGTAAAAATATATTTGGAGGGAAAACATAAGTGCATCCGGCGGACGACGGTTTCCTTGACGGACGCGGCTTAATTACGTCGGTGCTGTCGTTCACGTTGGTTTGTTCCGCTGACGTGCATTGATGCATAAACGATCGATGCTCTTTAATTTTCTTTTATATCTTATCATCTTTCGATTATAAATTTTTCATCGTTTTACTATTATTATAAATTATTTGCTATTCATTATTTTTGTATCGTTAACGTGCTGTTACGATCAAAAAGCCATGTCGTTGCACACAATGTATATAGGGTTTCTAGATATTCTGCTTAAAGTTGTTAAAACTCTAAATCTATCGTAAACGCCTTAGCTTATCAAAAATATTATTTAGCTCTGAGACCTTTGAGGTCTTGCCCGCAGGAAAATTTGTATGGGAAGAAAGCCGGAGGAAAATTTTTTACAAACGGTTATCGCGCCCGTGCCAAAGGCACGAAGCAAAGGACCGTGCGGAAGGGCAAAGACGTGGCCTATCGCGGCATCTACGGTTAAGTACAAGTTTCGCAATAAACTTCGCGAACCTTTACCATGCCCGATAATGTACTCGGTGCTTCCGAGGTGCTCGCACTTTGGAACATGCGAACGGAAGAGCATAGAGAAGAAAGAGAAGAGAGAGAGAGAGAGGGGGGGGGAGAGAGAGAGAGAGAGAGAATATCGACGACGTGGCGGCTAGTAAATGCGCGGGATATGAGAAAAGTTAAGGAAAAATATGAATTTACGATTTCGCTCTCGCTGGAACATATATCGTGGAACGCGCGGGGGCGCGGAGGAGGAAGGGTGGATTTTAGACTCCGCGCATTGTTCGCGCACAAAACCCGCTTTATAGGCTCGTCCCGGCGGCTCTTATTATCGTGAACTCCACTATCTTTCGCTCTCCGGTCGATGTGATAGAAAGAGACGACGTGAGTTTCAAGGACTCGCCCTCCTTCTTTCCCTACTCCTTCTCATTCTTCCACTTCCTTCGCTTCTCCACCTCCTTGCTTCGAGGCCGAGGCGCCCGTGCTTTCCCTTCCCTTGCCTTTCCTCGTTTCGACTCGAGAAGTATTTGTTCGGTGAACGTTCCGCGAACGATTTAATTAATCCGTGAAAAGCGCAGTCCTCCGTCGCCGTTAGCCTGTGGGCTGAGCAGTTACGGCCAAGAAAGGAAAATAATTACCGTTACCGAGCGTTTCTACCCCTCTTCTACACTTTATCCTACATTTTATCCACATTTAACGGGAGGGTGAGCGCGCGCACTCAGAGAAGAACTCTCCCTCTTCCTCTCTTCTCTCCCCTTCCCGTTCCCGGAACGCTGCTCTTTGCACTCTCCCACTTTCCGTATCGATAGAAAAATATTAACTGACACTGCCGTTTGCGCAGATTAGATCGAAAAAAGGTATTCGGGATTCAATGAGAATTCGAGACACGCTCTATAATCCAGTCGATATTTTCCGTCACGAGACGGAAAATTGCATATGATATTTATACACGACGTTTTTTCTCATTTCGTCGCTCGACAAGATCCCTATCCAGTCGCGACGCGCCATCCGTTATACATTCCGGATCTCCGTTTCGTCTTTCAATTAAACTTTTATTGTTCTCTTAACTTCCGTACTTTCTGCAGAATCGGGCTGTTAACAAAATAAACGCGTGTGCTCCACTTCGGAGAGACGAACGCGCGCCTTCGGAATGCCGTTCCTTTCTCCGAGTTTCACGCGTCAAACGTATAGAGTTACTCGAGGCATTACGCTCTTCGATGTGTGTATCGCACATCTCCCAACACATCCAAACTTATCTGTACGAGCACTTTGCGGAATACATAAGCGTGACGTTCGCAGTCATTCTAAGCGTACTCTCTCTGCGACTAATCTCGTTTATCAGCCTGCGAAATAATTCACGCGCTACGGTTCTTCGAGCTGCCAGTAATAGGGCCGTCGGGAAGATCCGAGATTTCGATTATTGTCAGCCGCTCTATTATTTTTAACGGCGTTATCCTTACTAGACCAGACTGTCGAGCTTGCATCTTTCATTGGAAGCCCCGAGTTGGAAATCGATATCAGAACAATCTTTCGAATGAAATGTATGTGCCATGTAAAATATTTATCTCTTCATTCCTAAATTATAAAAGGAAAAAGCTTTTTTTTTGTAAATTTTATTTTACCAATGCGATATAGATTTTTCTCACAATATATTAATTGTTTTTGAAAACTTTTGCACGATTAATGGCGAGGCTTTTAGTTCACATTGTTCTTTTATAGGTAATCTCTACGGACAAAGGAAAATAACTATTTGTACATAGAAATTTATTTATATATAGAAATATCTCTTTTTAAATTATAAATATAATAAATTAATATAAATACATAGCAAATTAAAAAAAATATAATATATCAAAAAAGAGAGCATAAATTGCAGAAAACAAAGAAGCTGAAATTGTATTTCTTATTATCGTAAATGTTTGTCAGAAACCGTGTCGCACGTGTCGAAAATACGCTTAATTACGCCCAACCGCGTGACGCATTTAATTCCGCGTTCGCCTATCCCGAATGCCATTATTACGCCGCGTAATTTCGTCGGGGAGGGACGAAATACGTAGCGAATGCGCAGACACGCAGACACGCGTTTTCTTAGAAGGCGAAGGGGAGTTGCCTTCGCGGGGGAGGCGCGAGAGGGATACGCCGGGGGATACGCCAGTAATGGATTACTTTTAATTAAGTAAACACCCGGATTACGTATCGCCGTATACTCTTGCGCCGCTCCATTACCGCGGATTTTCCAAGACGCTTTGTTCGCTACGCGAAGATTGCAATCCCGCCCCCCCCTTTCTCGACGCTCCCGGGCACGTCTGCCACGTTCCGTGACTTCGTCGCGCTATATTCGCCCGCGGTTTGCATTTTCGCAGGGCCGATTCCAACTTTCGCCGCCCGGAGCGAACGGATTTTTGGCACCCGTCTCATCCTTTCGTTTCCAGTTATCTAAGTCCGGTACTACAACTTCAGAGACTAACATCAATTTCAACAAAACGAAAATTCAATATAATTCCGGTCTAAATAAAACGTTGAAATTTTACGTTAATGTTAGTTAAATATAATTATGTTATAACTTTGGAAATAATACGCGTTTGAAAATCTTGCTAAAACCGAGGCTCAAAACGTCTCATCGTATAATATTTGGTCCTTATTAAAATCCACAATATTTCAGAATTAATGTTACACAGTTTCAAAAATAGGACCGAAAATTTAAATAAAATATGCGCGAAATGAAGAATTATTTCGAAAAACAAAATTTTACTGCATAGTTCTCAATTAATGATAATATAGGATGAAAATAGCGACGGAAAATCTGTTTAAAAGTATCACGAAAGTCTGTATTTTAACAGCGATCTTTTTCTGCGCGCCTCGCATTTTGTATTTTATGAATTTTGATGGATTATCGTGAAAGAGATAGAAAGTCCGCAACGTAGGTCCCAAAAAAGTGCTTATGTTTGTAACATGTTACTATCTATGGTATGGCTCTGCAGGAAGTTAATACTCGGGTCGACGTTGACGTCGTCACCGTCAAGATGACATCGGATGTTCAGAGGTGGAAAATTTCACGTAAGTTTTGCCGCGCTATTTTGGTTACAAAACTGTCGATATAATTCGATAATATCGCGAATATATATGTGCGCTATTTTGTTGCCATACATCAAAATGTTGCTATTAAAATTATTATTTTAAGACCGTATTTCGACTAACAATCAATAAACTATTAGCGGTTGAACTTTATGGTTTATTTTTGAGCCTCTTATCGCGGCGTGATGATTACTTTATTTGATAAAGTGAAAAATACTGATATTGGATGAACCGCGTTAAACATATCACAATTCGGTTTAATAATGTAAAAACGTTCTATTCGTAACATTTATGTAATTCGACCCGGTGCCGTGTTTTTGATTTTGCATTTTGTTCTGACACGTCGCGAAATCAATGCGCGTTTAAGAATAGCGAGGAGGGAACGGCGGCGAGCGTGATAAAACGGAAACTCGGTTTGCGCACGATTTACATCCACTTGCCGAGTTTTTACGCATCCATCTTCGTTCGGAACGTCCGTCGCCGGAGAATCGAAGCATTCTCCGTCCGTCGGCGGTAGGAGAATGCAATATTCGCAAAGGCGGGCCGCGACGAAGTCGAGGAACTCCCCCCCTCTCACTCTCTCTCTCTCTCTCGCTCGCGTTTCTTCGCCATTCTTTCCGAAACGCGATTTGATATTTCGGATATTTTTCGCGCGCAGAAATAACGCTCTTGAACGCAAGTTGCGACCAACTTTCGTTTCGCGAGCGGGTTTAAAACTTTCGTCGGAGTCGTGCGTTTTCTGACATGTCTATACGAAATCTCGCGCGCGATTTGTTCCCTGCGAAACATGGAGGGAGAGTGAGAGAGAGAGAGAGAGAAAGGATGGAAAGAGCGGCAGCGATTGTTCTCTCTCGGCGCGAATCTCCGCGGGCTTTGTTGCCGATCTTCGGTGCAATATTAGCTTACGGAAAAGCTTCCCTACTACCTACGGAACGTAATAACGTAACATCAAAGTTTTAGTTCTCGTCTCCTGCAATCTCTCTCTCTCTCTCTCTCTCTCGCTCTTTCTCTCGGTTTCAAGCCTCCACGATTCGATCCCTTTTGCCGTTTCCACCTATCCTGATGCAACGAGGGGTGCAAAGTTTCTGCGGAACTCATTTGAATTTTTATTCAATCCGTGAAACAAATAATTATCGCGGCAATAAGCCGCTGTGGAACGCGTTTCGCGAAAGTTGAAAGTGCACAAGAGTACTTTTACGGGCACCGTTCGCGTACGGAACGATTCAAGCTTTTGCCTTTGAACGATCTCTCTCTCTCTCTTCCCCCCCCTCTCTTTCTCTCTCTGTGTGTTTTAAAACGATTTCACGTCGTTCCTTTTTTTCTACTTATATGCCTTCGAAATGCCGAATCGATTATTCTACTCTGATTTTATCTTCCCAGTTGGTTGTCCGAGATAAAAAGGGATGAGTCAATTTGATTAAAAAAAGACTTCCATTAAAAAAAGACTCTTCAACACTTTTAATATCACACGTTTGACTTCATTTGCATAATTCCTTCTCTTTGATTAATTTATTTATTTCTGAAAGGTGTTCGATATTATTTTAAATATACACACTGAGAAAAATGGTTTGTTTGTACCAACAAGATGTATATGGCTGAATGAATTTTGAAACCAAACAGAATTTCGGATTATAATAAGAGGATTTGATATTGTATTAAGATCGGAAGAGCACACG
>NW_012026854.1:236744-349383 GCF_000956235.1 Wasmannia auropunctata
AGACGTGTACTAATCAGATCTTGGTGAATCGTACAAGAATTCTGATTCGTCGAATTTCAAACAGACATACTAGTTGACTCTAACAGATTTCTTCTTAATGCAACCAGATTCTTTTTTCAGTGCACAGACTTACACATTTAGATCGACTATTATGTAAACTCGTAATACATCACTTGAACTCGCGTGATAATAAAAGCTTAAATTTAAAAAGCTTCTGATTCGTAATTAAATTTTTTCGCTTCGATTCTATGATTAATACTACGTTCTTATTGAATTCAGTTCCACATTTACCGGTTGAATGCACCGAAATTAAAAGCAAATAAAAAGCAAATATAAATATCTTCGAATCGATACCTCGAGCCAAATTTATAATACAATCCAATTTTAGAGAAGACCGCTGAGAAATAAGTCGTGAGATAAGTACATATATACGGGCGCGCCGGTTTTCCTTGGAAGTATAGCGTTTTAACGAGACATCGAGTAAAGAAAAACAGATTATTCGCAATTCAAGCGTTATTCGGTAAAGGCTCGCCGTCTCTTAATTGTGAATAACGCGTGCGCGTGGTCGGCATAGATTCCCCGTCTCGCGCGGAATCCATATGGGGGTTACGTATACTCTCTCCGCAAAACCGCGCTGCAGCAGTTTCCGTCGCTAGTCAAGATAAATCTGACCGTAGTTAATTGGAGGGCGGAAGCGAACATGGTCCCTTTTTATTTATTCTTTTTTTTCTCCTAACGCGCGAATTAATGCCCGGCGCGGGGGTAAACGACGCGTGTTTCCGCGTTAATTTCAGGTTGAAATCGTTATGCCGGTGCGCCGGACAACTCGTTGGAAGTACCGGGCACGCGTCGCGCGATAGTTTTCAATTAATTGTGCGATTTAGTGACCGGCGCGTTCGATGAATACCTGATTCGTTGTTAGCGTGATATGATCTTTCCGAAGCACGCGCCGAGAACACGCGTCACGCATCGGTTATCATCTCCCTATATACATTAAATTCCCGAATTTTTTAACGGGATCAGGGCGACCCTTCTCCGCCGTTTTAGCGGCGATAAGCCACCGCCACTGAATTATTATTTCTCATTACGTTGATAAAATGAAAATAATAAAACACGGTAATAACCGTGAGAATTGTGGAAAGAAAAGCAGCTTGGAAGGGAAATTTTTAAAAGATCGTGCGTATAAGCTGTCGATATTTCGGCTGTCGCGATCGTTAAAATGTCAATAATCGACGATCGGCGTTTATTAGTTTTGCGAGAACTCCTACAATCGCAAATGAGAAGCTTTTCAATGCAGATTTCTTTATCGCGCAAATTGAAGGAGAATAAGGCACGTCGTTTCCCGGCAAGTGATCACTCCGAGTTTATGAGGTCGCAAACTCGCGCGCGGACGAGGTACGTCCAAATGTTCTGTATAGAAGACCCGTAAGGGGCTCGCAGAGAGGCTGACTGTATATTATTTCACTCTTCCACCGACCCGCCAGCTGAGCACTCTTTATCCTTAATCATTTCTTCCTTACCCAGCAATTTGCCGTAATTCGGCCAATTATGATTAACGCCGGAGCGGCTCTCAGTACGGCGAATGGTGACAGTAATAATTACAGAATGTACGATCTCGTAATAGAGGGGTGCAAGATAGTGGAATAAAGAATGAACGAAATGACTTTGCGGGAAATGTATAATTCGAATAATTCAGAGAAATGGCTTATATACATAACGTAATCAGATAATTCTGAAAATTACTTGGGGAAAAAAAGGGAAATTCGATTAAACACCATAAAAAGGTGGTGTCCTCCAGGACCTTAACATCATAGGAAATGTTCTAAAGAACGCGCCGGGACGTAGTAACAGAAGGGCAAAACGTTTGATCATCACCGGCGATTGATAGTGGAGAATGCAACGGCCAACGAAAGATATCGAAGGCAGCCGTCGGAGAACGGAACGTGAAAAAAGGTGGACGCGCCATCGTTTTCCACGTGCAACTGCAGCATTGCACCATATGTCATACTGGGACGCGCGCGACAGTATCCGGTGATAAAAACAGCCAGATAACGACGGTTGACTCAGATCCAGCTTGTCTATTTTTTCGACGCAGTCTGTCACGGGCGCAAAACATCCGCTGCAACGGTTTTCTCGCAACTTGATTCTCAAATGCTGTCAAATTCCATCGTGGGAGGATAGTATCCCAGTTAGTAATCTGACTCGAACAGTTATAATACGGTGCGCAAACTCGCTATTACTTTTAATCTGCACCCGTCAAACTTAGTCTGACTGATCGCAATTTATTAATACGTATGTAGCCCGTGCCATTTTAGCCGAGGTCAGTTTGAATTATCGTCGGAACGAATTTATCGCCGAGCGTCATCCCTTTCTGGTTCACGTGCGCGATTTAGCTGTATACCTTTGTGCCGTTCATAGCCGCGAGATAATATCCGTTCTAAGACTGTAACTGTAACAATTTCGCGCAATGGTGCTTCGTTATACCGCGTTATGAAACACCCTCCGAGCGTATGCAGAAGGCGAGCGCCGCGCCAGAGCGCAAAACTCCTGATTATAATGGTTATCGTCGTACTTGATGACGCTGAGTGAAGCGGAGGTCGGGCGCGCCGAGAGAGAGAGAGACAGAGAGAGAAAGAGACAAGGGCGTGTCATAAGGCAGTACCTGATGGCAGCTACTATTATCTCAGCACACTCGTTCTTATACGGCTGCTTCTTACGTTCCGTCTCTCTGTGAGCTGGCAGCGCGCGCGACGACACGCGGACTTGGCAGGATCTATTTCGACGTTAGTTCTCAGGAGACGTCGTCACGAGCAGAATTCAACAGCCTCAATTTTCGCACTGAACTAATAGAGCGGCTGATAAGAATTGCATGGAACTGCACGTTATCGTTACAAATGAAATGTTATTTTCCGACGAAATATGTTACGATATATATATAAAATTGTATATTATAAAAATTAACACTGCATATCGGCACGTAAACGGGGAAGCAATTATACTTCGTTAATGTTGCGCGTGAAATATTTTCCGTCACGTCGGCATTTCTGCAAACAAAAGGTACAGGACGGAGAATAACGGGAGGGAAGGGGGGGAGACGGAGAATTTCGCGGACATCATATATCGTATCGGGGGGGATGATTTTTCCATTACAGCGGTGCGGTTGAGCCACCCGGGATTATACGGACGAAAGGGAGAAAGAGGAGAGAGGGAGAGATGCAATTTTTAATCGCAAGCGGTGCCGCGAAAATAATTCGCGTGAATCCGCGCGGCGCAGTGTTTGTTTAAGGAAATTACCGGGAGGATTAAACGGAAAATGCGTATCGATGTTGTGTCGCGAGATTGATAGGCGTTCCTTTCTGTTCCGAGTGACGTTTGCGCTATGAACCCCCGGCGAAGGTTTTTCCTCGTTCGCCCGATTCGAAATTATAACGCGACGTTGGTAAATATTGACGTCGCGACGCGCTGCTGGAGCTGCATGCCGAGAGAGCGAGAAAGCACTCGATCGAAACACTCGGGCGATCGATAAACTCGACGAATAAGCATCCGGCTATTATGATTCCACGCCGACGTGTAATCGCAGACTTTTCTTCCCTTGCTCCACTCCCCTCCCCCCTCTCCCGTTTAGTCGCGACGTGACGTAAACATTAACCTCGCGAAGTAGGTATATATCCATGGGCTGCCTTTTGCCCCATTACTCCGTCGATCTCGCACGACGTCGGGAGACATTTAAGCCCCTTGTAGCCCTTCGCCGGAGGAAAAGCTGGCTCGACACGAGGAAAATGATAAAGGACGCCCGAGCTTACCGAGGAAAATTCCCCGCCCATCGTTTCGTTAGGGTTTCGACACTTCGCACCGAGGGATTTTTCCGGATTTTCCGTCAGCTTAAACTCCGCCCCTTCCGTCTTAAGAAATGTCTCCCGATAGTTCCTCCGGTTCTTTCATATCTGCGCGATGAGTAATGATCCTTGGTTTCGCCAACCGAGTCGATTAACTGTTAGAATAAACGCGCATTTGTCTTTTTGCAAAACAGACACTCGTAAGTAAAAAATGCAAAGGGATAAATTAAAAGACTTCGCTTAAGATTTCGTTCAGTAAGCCGTAAATATATCAAGAAAACGGTACACACACACACACACACACTCTCAGGTTCCTGCAATCCGTGTATTTTCAATTTGCGAGAATCATAAAAATCACGATTGAATCGCTTGATCGTGAAATTAATTTCTACGAATTTCGTTTTGTGTCCATGTTTTCCGAACGGGATCGATGAAATTTCCAAATAACGCCGTACGGCAGCGTGTTTGAAACAACACAAATTAATAATGAGCTGTAATATCGCGGAATAATTGATTAAAGATATATATGGGCGCGGACGAAATTGGTATGCCCAGAACTCTTCACCCTTTGATTGCATTATAATGCGCCGCTGCCCGCGGGGTAATTGAATTACACCGTATTTTGTATAATTTAAATCGCCGAAAATCGACGGCCAGAGGAAAATTTCATCGGACTTCATTTCGCATTCTGCGTGCGACGTACCCGCCCTATTTTAATAATTCATCCGTCACTCAATATCGGTGGCGTTATTGAATGGCGCGTACCGTTTTCGCGCGGAGCGAGAAGGATCGTGCCGGAGGAAAAGACACGTCGATTTTTGTCGGTCGTCGCAGTCGTCGTTTCCGTCTTCGAGTTTCGTCTTCGCTCTCTTCGCGCGGGGGGCGGCCGCCCTTCTATATATATGTACCATCCGCCGCCGTGATTATCCGATTCGGCTCGTACTTCCGCGATACATCTTAGTTCGCAGCCGCGATAAATCATGCCCTCCTCCTCCTCCTCTTTCGCCGCTCAACCTCGCCGGACTTGCATTCTCATGAACCGCTGCCACGATCGGTCGCCTTTCGGCCCGAATCCTTAAGAAGACACAGAAAGAGAGAGAGAGAGAGAGAGAGAGACGGCAAGAAGTTTCTTTAGCTATTTCTCAGCTTGACCCCGGCGGATGTTAAGAGTCCCTTCGGCCGAGAAAGCCGCGGGCTTGAGGGAAAAGGACCGAGGGGAAAAATCCGTGAACTGTGAACCGGAAGATACGCGGACACTGGCTGGGTGATAAACGAGGGGATGTGCAGGGGGGAGGGGACGAATCTCAGACGAAGTCGGAAAAGCTCCTCGGTTCGAGAGATCCTCGTCCTCGATCGACTCGGCGACATCCGGTGTGTCGTTTCTATTTATACGCGTGAGAGTCGAGATATCGAAAATAATACCGGGGCTTCCCCCGGCACGAGAAACTGAATTACGATATAACTCCGATTTCTCCGGGGCAGAGAGATGCGATTCAGTCACGTATAGGGTAGTGCAGACGGAGCCCGGTGTATCGGCTTCCCCTCCGCGGGAATGTATGGCTGCGAGTGTATTGTCTTGGCGGTGAGACGTATAAGCCAATAATACCGCTATTTCTGCGCTCGTTGGCCGAAAATAGAGAGGAACGGACGGGAAGGAGAGACGGACGAGAGGAAACGGGCCGGCTTGGAAGGAGCCGGAAAAAAATCAGTTTTCCATGATCCTCTTTCGGACGTCGCGGGTCGCCGGTGCGCCGTTCTCCGTCCGCAATCGCTACGAACAATTGAATTTCCGTTTCCTCCTCAAACGCTATATAGCCTCATACAGTCTCGATTCCGTTAGTCGACCGATATTCCGGCGGAGCGGGAAAGGAAATCGCAACTCCTGCTCCGGGAAGAAGAAGGGGGGAGGGGTAGAGGAGTTTCCTTCCGGCGTGCCTTTGTCGTTTTTCGATCGAGCCGCGGAAGTAGACGGGTTTCTTTTTAAAGCGCGTCTGGAAACAATATTTTCCCCGTCGTGAAATCTTACCCTGCTCCCCTCGCCTCCTCCACCCCCCGTTCTCTCGACCGACTTTATGACCATTCAAGACAGAGACAGAAAGGGAGAATAAGGTGAACGGAGGGAAAGAGCGAGACGAGAGGGGGACGGATGTAAAATAAAGTTCTGCGCGAATAAATAATCGAGTTACCGGGCAAAGGCAGTAAATGTACAACCGGTTCGACAATTACGCCGCACCTGCTCGTACAATTCTGGGACGCGGAGGTAATTGGATTTTCGTGAGAGCATTACAAACTCGCGTGCACGGCTAATCTTTTTACGCTACCGCCCGGCTCCGTTGCGGAAGCTTTCGTACATACAAAACGGTAACACCGGCCATGGACGTTCCACCTCGTCACCGTCAGTGTCGGCGACGCGCGACGCGGGGAGGCGGCGCGGCGCCGCGATTACGCGCGCGTATACATCTCGGAATCGAGATCTGCTGCAAAATCGGCCGCGCGAGACGAGGCGAGCCCGGGCGGATCCTTTTTTCCCGTCCGCTCTTCTTTCTCCGTTTTTTTCTTGTTTTCTTTTTTTCTTTGTTTTTTTTTGCGGAATTAATACGGTAAAAAGTTAAACAGAGCATCGGTGTCATTAAAGCGCGTTTCCACGCAACGCCGTACATTTTTATGAGTAACCGCGGATGGAATTTTTTACGAACAATCTCAAAAATTTAAAACGAGTTTTCGGAATATATGAGTTCATATAGGCGCGAACTAATTTCGGTCGGGGAAACAATAAAATTTGCATGCACCGGCGCACCGTAATATTATACCTCAGCCGTGGGAAGACTGACTCGCGCGCGCCATTTTTTCGGGTCACGACACGTTTAATCCGCGATCGTTAAGCGGCAACATCTCGTCGCGTTCGTCAATGGTTTATACAAAACCACTCTATTTTAAATTTGGCCGCGACGTTCCATTATGAGATAAAAGTGGACAAAGTTATTCAACGAAATAAAGAATTTCACGCAAATAATTGCATATTTTTATAACAGTCAATAACTCTCTTGATGATACCACAAAATATATAACTGACTCAATTTTTAATACTTCAATTCTCATGTCAGTATTTCCGGGAAAGAAGATTTCAAATTCAACAGTTCGACAATCGCTGAGTAATAGAGTGCCGAATTTTTCGAACGTATATAAAATGCCATTCGCGGTTTTACGTTTTATCAAATTTTTCTATTGACACGATATTAGCGCAGAATATAAGGAAACGCCGCGGATATTCCAGCTTGCGCGAAAAAAATTTTTCCATCACCGCCAGTATTAGCGGGAATGTGGCGGTCGCGGGCGATGATCGGACGTCCAAAGCGAGGAAAATATTCAGTGGAGTTTTTCCCGGAGACTTTTTCTTACGGAAGAAAAAGTGGGTGCGCACGATCCGGTGACAAGGAGGAGGTGGCGCGACGGTGGGCCGCGCGCGCGTCGGCAGCGTCGCTCTCCTCGAAGGCGGTGTGGGAACGGAAAGTTCGCGAGGAGGCGACGAAGCTATTCTTCCGCGGCGGGTGTACGGGCGAGTCGGCATACTTCGGCGACGAAATGCCATACATAAAATTCTGAAGTTCCGGCACGTAGTTTCTTTCTCGTTGCAAACGCGTGCGCGAGTATGCCGGCGACGACGCCCGTGTATTTCCGGAATCGTGCGCGCGACTTGTTAGCTCGACTCTCGTTCTTTCTCTCTCTCTCTTTCTCTCTCTCTCCCCCTCTCCCTTTCGTGCGCTCGAGCTCGTCTCGCGTTCTCGGCTACGTGGCGCATATATTTCTATCTTCGCGGTTGTTTCTTCATCTCCGCCTCTGGCGGACGACGCTGACTTAGGGATACGAATGGCGAGACGGCGTTTCCGGCGAACATTCGCGCGATGCGCTGCGTCACGTGGAGCGGATACGTTTTACAACCTGCAACCGAAACGCGCGATGCGGATGGACAAACACACACAAAAAAAAAGAAGCAGATAATAATCGTTAATCCCGTTGCAGTAACGCTGCCTCGCTATTGTGAAACGCAGTACGGAAAATTGAGACGGAACGTATTTTGTATTAGAGAATGCATATTCTCTCGTTATAAATAATTCTGTTATGCTCTCTGAAAACACTCTGTGCCCCGAGACGAATCTAAACTCGAGTGTTGAAAAATGGCAGAACAATGTCGGGACTGAATATAATGTCAAAACTGACGTTATATGCATTACATTTATTTTCGAATGAGGCTTTAATAGTGCAGGAATGGCAAAATAAAAGCTAAAATGAAACATTTTTTTTTTCGGTATAAAATGCGAGCTATTTTAATATCATAACGTTTCAATTTCAATTTGCAATTAAAGTCATATTTCGAATATTCGCACGCGAATTATGGAATTATGGAGATACGGATCAAAATTTAGAGACCCCTTTACATGTAAATGTCTATCTCTTCGTTATCAGACATTTAAATTCAACAGAGAGACAAACGTCTTCTTAGCGCCTGATAAGTTTTATTCTCGGAAAGAGGCTGAGAAATGTTAATGATAAAAAATGAGATTAAATCCGCCAGTTTTCCTTTCCTGCGGCTTTGTTCCCTTTCGATCGATATCCCGATACCCCTGTGTCTCATTCTCCCCCTCCCCCCTCCCACCCTCCGATAAATCGGTCGGCGAGATGTGACTGGCAATTCAAGACTAACGCTGCTAATCGAGATATCGCCCGTACGACACGCGGGAACCAGGATCGTGTTATCGGTGGTTTCATGCTCCATCGATCAGCTCGCGCACGACACGACCATCTCGGCCATGGCTTTTTTCCGCATTCTTCCTTTCCCACCTCGCGGGGACCGTCAACGTATCGAATCCGAGGCGGCGGGATAACAACGATACATCGCCGCGCTCGTCGACTGCCCGTCTCCGTTTCCCCCGTTGTTGTTGTTGTTGCTGAATGCTGGCCGTCGAAAAAAGAACGCGGCCGGGTATTGTCCGGATGTGAAGCGTGCTCAGACAGCGGCGGGAAGAAATAACAGGCGGCGTGGACAAATGGCGAAACGGGAAACGGCGAAGGCGGAAAGTCGAGAGTTCGGTGGTGGGTGTACGAGGTTGGAACAGCTTGGAAATCGACTCGCCCCATTGCCCCCGACGATGTAACAATGGCATCGACGATTTTCCGTCCTCGAGTTTGACTTCGCCGTGGCAAAAAGCCGCTCTTCGAGCTGCGACTCGCGGTATTGTGCCCGTTGAAGGAACTAACTGCCAACCGTTCGCGAGACATTCCTCAAAATCATGGGGGAGGCGGGAGCGAAGGGAGTCGGTAGGGGCGGCCCTCCGCAGTTAAGTCGATGGGAAATCCAGAAAAATCTTGCACACGCTGCGTCGAGAGACCCTAACGAAAGCGGAGCTGAAATTTCTTCCCGAGAAAGCGCGCGAGCTCGGTATCTTTTATCATTTTTCTTGACTGGTGTCGACTGCTTTTCCGTCCCGAGGACGACGAAGATTTTCCGCGCGGAAGCGTATCCTCGTCGCGCGCGGGGATGAAAAATGGAAGGCGTCTTCATCCGAACTGTCGAAACTGTCACCGTTTTACATTACATTCCCCGATTAAATTATCAATAAATACGATAAATGTAGAGAAGAGATTAAATTATCTTCTCTTTTGCAGTTTAAAATAAATGTTTTCAAAAATTTTAATTAAAAGGGATCAATTAACTCCAACTGCCTTTCTCATACTTTCGTCTAACGAACATTACGCGAAAAGTGAATACCGCTTACAAGATTTTTCATCGTAAGCTCTGACCGTCCTTGTCATTTCCCTCGGCAGCTCTCCCTCTCGCACGTAGGGTGGACAACGACTTTTCCGCTCCGGGGAGATCGACCTCTCGCAAAAAGCTACTCAACGCAGGATGACGCGCAGGGCGCGCGCGAGAGCGGGAGACAGGCCAAGTAGAGAAACGGGGTTCTCGTTTCATGAAATTTCGAAAGCGTCTCGACGCCCTCCAGGGACGCGTACCGGGGAGTTTATCAAAATTGAAACGCGACACCTTTGTCGGGAACTTCGTATCCGTCGGAAGGCGGTACCGAGAACGACACGTACCTACTCGAGCTCGTCTCGTCGCTCACCGGCAAAATTGGGACACCGTGAGAGGCGATGTTCGAGCAGGCGGTGTGGAACAAGCCCTCAAGGTTAATCCGAGACAACTGCGGGGTCTCGTACGACGGTACGAATTTTTCGTGAGGTGGCGTTTCAAGATCTTCAAATGCCTTAGGCAATTCTGTTCTCTCGGTAGGGAAAACCATGTTCTGCAATGCGAGACGAATATCCCTAACTTATTGTTAGTTAGACTGTAGTTTAAATCTAATTCTTTGTCGAAATTAAGAACAGAAGAGTCGTTGATCTAAATGATTTTCGTACAATTTAAGTTAAAGACTATCTACTGCAAATTTTATTATATAATTCAGAATTTCATACGTATTTTTATTCATACGTAATTATATTACGTGAAAAATCCATTTTCACAATGTATAGTTATCTAAAGGTTAAAAATTACCAAGACGTTTATTGTTTAACGACATTTGATTAGGACTTAACCAACAAGTTAACTTGATGCCAACTCAACTGATGTATACACATAATCTTTAGTTGATTATAAGCTTATGTGAAAGTGTGTTTTAATTAACTTTCAAGTTTTAGTTAACCTAACTTTTTCGTTAACCATATATTATAAAAATGGGTTTAAGAGTTAAAATATATCAAGCGAATGCAGCACGCAAATATTTGATTAATCCTGTAAATTATTCTGCCGAGACTCTGCCGTTCCTCTTGTACTTAAAAATAAATGAGATTTTTTCCGAGTCCCGAACACATTTTTAGATTCTATGAAAAGGCCGCGTCTGCAGCGCCTGACACTTTCTCTAGGCGATAAAAATCGCTCGCTCCTTCGCGCTTAATGCCGGATACGGCATGCGGAAGCGCGCTCGAGGAAGTTAATCCCTCGAATCGTGGCCCTCGTCAGCGCGTTTGGATACTGCGCCGTATCGTTAAATCAAGTTAAGGTGCTCCGAGCGGACAGGCACGGACGTGCGCGAGGCCGCTAATCAGACGGACTAATGCGCAACTCCGGAGCTATCTGTAATTTTCATCCAGCGCGGCTAACCAGATTAGTGAATTATTCGGGGCTAAATCGGTTAACCTCTGTGCTGCGCAGAGCGCGGTTAAATTTGACGATACGGGCCGCGCTTACGGACCATTTCGCGCCGCGTCGAGGTGGTATCTGCGCGCCCTTATTCCCCGGGTCTCCCCCCATCCCTTACCTCGGAGTAATAACGACCTTCTTCACTACGGCAATTCCCCGTGCTGAATTTTTGAAAAATCCTATCGTATACTTCGCAGCGGGGATGACGCGCAACAACGCGTAGACGTACCTTTTCCCCCTCGCGAAAAAATCCGCGCGGACCAACACGGAAAGCAATAATAAATTTATGAAAATTCCATGCGCGCGGAAATATGCGCGACAAAGCAAATATAATTCGCCATTCCTTGCCGCTTTCAATTTACTCCGCCGTGGGATTTGCATCGGAGAGCGATGAACGAATAAAAACTCATTTAGCCTTCCGTAAATATTTCGCGCGATCGATTCTCCCGGTAGCGAATCGGTTGAAAATCGCGGGGATTCGCTCGCTCGCGATCCCAGGCAGCGTTGAAAGTTTGCTCGGCAATAATTAGTTTGCTTAGGAATCTGGGGAATCGGTGACGCGGAGTCGATATCCGGTGTATACGAGAGGGTTGCCGGGGTCGCGAAACGATAAATCGAATCATCGCGCTTACGCATGCGGTCGGGGGGGGGGGGCGGGGACGACACCGAACTCGACCCGCGTGTCTAATTATTAATCGCGGCGGTGCAATTATGCCGCGACGCGGCGGATACGCATATAACGCGCGTATTCCGCGCGCATACACGAACCCGCGCCTACGTACGCACGTGCGTATCCTAGAGCTCTGTTTGATTTCACGGGTCATGTTGTTTAGCAGAGTCCGCAGCATGTCGTTTCGGCCGTCTCTCTTCCTCTCTTTCTTGCATTCTCTTTCTTTCTCGTTCTCGTTCTCTCTCTCTCTCTCTCTCTCTCTCTCTCTCTCTCTCTCTGTCTATCTATCTATCTATCTCCCCGCATTCCCGCGTGTTTCTCTTTTCGCGTATTCGCGTATGTAAATGTATACGCCTGTCCGCTAGGCGGCTATGTCCCGTCGCACATCCCCCGTTTCTCTACACGTGTACATGTGCGCGCACCCACACTCCCGCGCGTTTCACCCGTGTCCCGTGTCCGCCGTGCCCGTAGCTACGCTTCCGCGTTATGTCGAAAAAACTACATAGCGAACGCGACATCGAGATAGCACGCGAGTTCTGTTTGTCCGCTCGGTCACCGGGGAATAAATGGGATCTCGCGGCGTACATCGGCGACGAAAACCCTGCACGCCGCGTAGGAGCGTTGTGCTATTAAACGGTCAGTCATTAAGCTCCTTTTAAAGATAGCTGTGTACAAAACCGTCTTTGCTCCAGAAGCGAAATAAAAAAACGGCAAATATCACGCTTTCATTGTATTTTTAATGCATCTTTTTTGACATTTCGATCTTTTTGTTACTTATAATAGATCATGAAATTGGCTAAAAAAGATAAAATTGGTTAAAAAAGATTTTAAAATACGCGAGAGCTAACAAAAAAATAATGTAAGAATAAAGAATAAGCTTTGTTATATATAACAAGCACTTACTAAGTTTTCAACACTCTCTTCCATAATCGTACTGCATAATGAGAAAACCTATTACCTCAAAACGAAAATACATTTAAAAATAATACGAACGTTTATTAAAATACCGCGTACCAGCTTCTTTAGCAGCGGATAAAACCGCGATACATCTCTTGTGTGTGTTTTTTTTAAAGCATTAACATCGTCACTTGTGTAACTAACGTTATATTTCCTTTAATAATATGCTTCTGGAAGTAATGAAAATGCTGGAAAAGAACCTTTAGACTGTAACTGTAATAGATGGTAAAATTATCAGTTGGCAAACGGTGACACAATGCGGCGCAAGAAAGCTCACACATTTTCAAGTGTAATAACTTAAAAAAAAAAAAATTGGAATTCTGTTAGGGCGTACTTCATCCCCCTTGCTAGCACGAAAGTTGGGGAAACTTGTTCTGCAAATCGTCTACCTCCGGGCATTCTCTAACGGTTAATGATAAGAATTCTCTTCCGGAGAATCTGCCGATATCCGCGTTTGAAAAACCATCCGGCAGTTTGCATAGTAACGGCGTGGATACGCGAGATAACGCGCTCGGCGAAAGATAGTTTTCGATCTTATACGTGTCTCTCCGGCTTGAGGAATCCCCACGCGATGGAAAGTCGACGTTGCACGCCGCATGCGGGCACGCGTGACGGATTCGCGACGTCGGAACCCCGCGTGCATTTTCCGCGTGAGATGTGCGGAGTGAACGTTCGCGGATGCGTGGAAACCTGATATGTGTCAGAGGCTTTGAAAGGGCCAGGCATCGTTATTTTTTTATATAAAAATGCGCGCGCGCGCGCGCGACGATACGAGACATCAGGGGGCGAATAAAGATAGAATCGCTAGTGAAGATACGTTGATAATAATTATTAAACAAGACGATATGCTCTCCGCGTGAACTTAGGAACGCTTTCACGGACGCTTTTACGGTGTTTCGCAAGAACGTCGTGCCACCGTAAACGTCGTCGTGCATAATTTCACGGTTATGCTTTTAAGCTGGTGTGCGTCTTCATAAATTTAATTAAGAAAAACTAGAAAAGCAGGAAGCGATTGCTAATTCAGGGCTTCCGACTATTTTGATACATATGAAGTGACTTGTTTCGCGATGCCAGATATATTCTCTTCTAAATGTAAATTGAGAAGTACGGAATAGTACAGTGATATATATATATAAATACACATGATTTTCGCGAAATGTTGCGTCTCAACTGTTCATTCGAAAATTGTCGGTGCATCGTGTATTCTCGGAACTGTCAGAATTTTTGGTTTAAGAGTAAATTTAGTACGCCCATCACTTCGGATTCGCGTATCGAAGAATCGATAAGACTCCCGAGACGGGAATTATCGATGGACGGGGCACACCGGGCCCGGGGATGGCGGCCGCAGACGCGATGGGATTCCCATACACGGGCGAGATACCCGTACGGCCACGTGAGTACGTTCGGAAGCATATGTAAAATAGATGCGGGAAAATAGACGAAAGGACACCAGGGAGTGCGGATGGAGGTTAAAAGAAGAGCGAGCGAAAAAGAGAAGAGGCAAGAGAGAAAGAGAGAGAAAGGAGAGGGGAAAGAACGCGTCCCGACTGGCAGCAAGCAGCCTAGGAAGCTGCAATTGGAAATGCAATTTTGATGCAGAATACACGAGGAAGAGTCCTCGTAAGCTGAAGGAGCGGCTACAGCCACGGGAGTTACTACGAGTGGCCTTTACTTTAGGGGAACGGTAGCGGCGGCGGCGGCGGCGGCGGCGGCGACGGCGGCTGCTGCAGGGGAGCAGTGGAAAACGCGAGGGGAAACGGGGATAACGGGACGGGGAGGTCGCCAGGAGGCCATTAGGTAAAGTAGGTTTTGACTTATGCCGTCGCGCTAGACGCCCGATATATCTCTATAAACTGCTGCATAAAATATAAGAGAGCTCGCTTCGCCGTCTATACGCGGATACGCGCCGCGCGCCGCGCCGGCGTTTCGGGGCGGAGGAGAAGGATTCAGGCACCTGTAAGCGGCGGCTTATTGGCTTACCTACACCTCAGAAAAAGCTGCGTCCTTTCGAGAGCCTTCCACCAGACCGATAAACCCCCGACATACGACAGTTTCTCCATAGACGTCTTTTTGTTTTATTTCCGGTAGCAGCGGCGCGAAACAGAATTTGGTGCTCTTTGAAAAAACAACTTTTCGCAACAATGATAAACTAGATACAAAGACAAGATTTTGAAAAAGTCGCACGTACTTTACAATAAATACTTCGCGTAAAATACCTTATATAATTTTGTCACATTTATTGCGTACGTTGTCCACTTTAGAAATTTAAAAAGATCTAATTTTCAGAATAGATTAAAAATACATATTCTAAATCTAAAGAATGGACAGTATACGTTGCAAAAGAGAAAGGTACAAATGTTACATGTTTTAAAATAAATTCGTTGGTTTTCTTGAAAAAATTCCAAAAACACGGCAACTGTTTTAATATTAAGAATAGACGAGCACACTAAGCGCCGAGTTTGTGCGTCGAAACTATATAATCCCGTACGAACAATCTGTCGAGGTACACTTAACAAGTGCCTTTCACCGTTCGTCAACAGTACGATCGATTACGGCGGGCGGGATGTAAGTTTAACGCCGCCGGTTGGAAATTCCCAGCAGCGGAGTATGCAGTTGCCGCGCTTAATATCAGCCAGCTCGGGGCCAGTTCGCTGCCGCAGCGAATTACTTTCAGCTTCGTACTGTGTTTACCGAGTAACAGAGGGAATTATTAATGACCGGTACTTTTGAATTGCACGTACCTGCTGCACAGCCAGATAATCCTCCGACGCCTACCGAAAGGTTTGTGCCGGCAACGATTATCGATACGCCTCATTACTGAATAATTCCAATTGTGCATTAAGCGTATCGAACATTATCACATTAAAACGCGCAACGGTTGTTCGATTGGGGGAATCAGAAATTGTCCATAAATCTTGAATGCGCAAACGTCAGATTTTAAATCACGCAAGATCTTTTATTGCATCTCATTAGCCGAATTGAGATTATTAAAAAGTATTTTCGTTGATTTTTTTTATTATATATATTATTCTTATTGTTAACGTAGAAAATATGATCGCTTTACATCACTAAGCGTTGTCGAGCGGAAAAACGTGAGAGCGGTCGCGTCGATGGAAAACGTGGATAGGGGGGGGGGGGAGAACGTATTGCGATCTCTTAATTAGCAATCCCAGCGAATCCGGACAATCGCACGGCTATATCCGCGGCGGTGAACGCGACAGGGACGTTCCGCGCGTTCCGGCGGAAATCAAACTCCGCTGCCGAGATGGAGGACTGGCGGTATCTATACCCCCTCCGCGCCCTCCCCACGGGACACCACTCCGGATGCTTAACCAATTAACGGTTAATCTACCGTGGAAGAGGCGCGCGAGTTCCACGACTTTCACGGAAGTGCGGAACGGCGCTCTATCGGCGGCGCCCTGTCTTCCGAGGTTTCTGTCTCGCCCCCTCGTTCGTAAGTCCCCCGCGTCGCCGTCCCGCGTCGTATTCCTACGGCCGCCTGTCTGGTGGCGGCAGCGACCCCAGCCAACAGCAGAGCCAGCCGCTGCCAGCTCACCCGGAAGCTTCTAATTAATCGCGGATACCGCGCGAAACGGCGCCGTTAATTGACGCCTGGTAATGTGATTCTTCCGCTCGGACGCTCCCGTGCCACGCGCTCCTTCGTTAAAACCGAGGCAAAGGAAGCCCCGGACGGTTTGATTGGCTCCTTCGGCCAACTTTTTCGCGCGGTTTTCGCCGGATAATTAATGCCCCTCGGTGCTTCGCGATGCGGGTCTTCCCTATGACCGCGGGGCATTATTCATCCGGCTCCCCGGAGACGCTTCGTAAGGACTTTTGCCTTATCGACAAGCCGCAATCAAGAGGTTTCTTGTTTCTTCGTACCACAAATACAGAGAAAAGATAATAGTGCGGATTGTCATCCAGCAATACTAAACTAATCATTAGATTTATATACATATATATATATATATATATATATATATATATATATATACACTTAATGTTTTCTTTTATACATGAATGAAGCAGCGATTAAAATAGTACATGAAACAGACAAGATAAGACAATCTGAAACGCTCAGACAAGTTTCGAGGTAAAAGCCCTTGACATTCTTCAGGTCGTGCTTTCTTCATTGTACAATATGCCGTTGTATACTGCTTATAAACCCGCATTCAGTTTCAACTCTGCAGTAAAAGACATATATCTCCCGTGTTTTAGACCTACAAAACTTTTCTCCCTCTAGTTGAAAATAACGACGATCTCGAGAACAATTTAGTTTTCTGTGGCGTAGCAACGAGGCGAAGTAGGACTAGATACGCGTCTCATATATATCGCACGCTCTTTGTTTTGCGTCGACGGTTTGCGGAAGCTTCTGCAAGAACATTGCACGTATACGCATACTTTGCAGATTAATTCATGAAAAGCTACTTGCACAGTATAATTCACCGATGTAACAAAAAATTAATACGTTAGAGTTAGTAGGAAAAAAAAACAATCGCTGGTATCCGGTGTATAATATTTATCTCCTACGATCCTGCTCGTTCATCTGTACTTGGTACTCCGAGTTTAAAGGTACACGTGGGCCAGTCGGTCATTATTGCGCACGGTTTACACGCCCGATCGAGATATACAGGGACTAGGGCAAGCCGCTAGTGCGGGATATCCCCGTGGACCAGAGCTAACGCGCAAACACGTGGGGAGAGGGGCGACGTCCAAGCTTGCACCGGCTAGGTGTTCCGGCTCATTAGCGCGTACGCATACACGCGTGAAGGATTTGCACGGGATCGGTGTGCGTTACCACGTACAGAGGTTGAGCCGAGCATGCCAGAAGCGTGCTCCATCTCCATTTAGGTTGAACGGCAACGACGATGAAGACGTTGATCATGATCTCCGAACGAATGGTGAATATTATTCGCGTATACAAATCCAATTGTTTAATTATTTAATGCGTGCGTGTTATTAGATGTCGTTAGGTGTAATAACGTCTCTTCACTGAGCTCAGAGAAAATTTTTTAAATATTGAAATAGTACGATTATATGTTCGGAGAGAGGCGATATTGTCGCGATGCAGCTTAAATCTAAATATCGATCAGCATGAATATGAATGGGCCGCCAGAATGAGGTATTAGATAAAACATCGCTTCCTCCCGTTGACTTATTCAGGGGTGTCATTAACGGACGTCTACAGGTTTACAGCCGTCGTGGATCGGCCAAATCGAAGTACATAAATACTTAACGGGATCCATCTCGTTCCACACAAGAAGTAATGTCGCGCGAGTGACGCTCTCTACCGATGTAATAATAATTAATGAAGGTAGGAAGAGAGGCGACATTATGGGCGCTGGTCCGTTTATATAATTTATCGCATAAATATTTTGCCGAACGATGCAAGTGGCAGGAAAACGCAATACGGCTCCGCGCGGTAACGACATTTCCATTATGATTTACCACAATCGAGTGTAACTGTTTAGCCGGGAAACTACGGGGGTATATGCGGTCCGAATAGTTCAATTAGTACTCAAATATTTACTCCAATTGTGGCCGGTATCGGGACGTTATGGGCGCAACAATGGGAGAGGGGTCGGCCTCGAGTATCGTATAAAGCGCAATGTAATCATTTGCGCCGATTACAGAAATTTGGCACGGATACAGGCGATCAAATTCGCAGACGTTTCGTATTATCCGATCGATCGTAACCTCGTCTAATGGTTTAACCTGTCGTTAAACGTCATACTCGATTTACTCCGTCGACTGGGTATCTCTCTCGCCGCGCTGCGAGCTGCGCCATTTCCGGTGCAATATCGCTTTGATTCCGAATGGCCATCGCCACTTTTACCGATAATAATACTCCATATTACGGATTTGGAAATTAAATATACAACTCCATATACGTCCATGATTTGACTAAAATTGATTTCTTTTTAGTGAAAATTTCACTAAAAGCTATTCTCTTACATAATTTACATATTTCTTTCACATATGCAAGAGCTATCCTTTTACATATTTTTAAACATTTAATTTGATATGTCCTTTTTAACTAAAATTGATTTTGATATTCGATTACTTAAAATATAAGAATAAGTGATATGTAACTTAACACTTATGTAACTTAACTTAGATTTTCGAATTTGAATTGTCTTGAATTAAATTGCATACATAATGATGTTATTCCATTTTTATTTGACTATATAGACCAAGAAAAAGTCGGTAAAAATAAATAATAAAACAATTAATATCTCGCGAATATGGATTCGAAAATTACATGACTTCGCTTCATTTTGCGAGATCGTCGCGCTTTCGCTCGAGAGATCGAATTTCGAAACATTTTTTCGTTACTTAACATTTCGTCCGAGTTTCGTTTCGTTATTGTTTGACAGAGATTAAAGAGAGAGCAAGTACATTTTTCGCCTCTGGAAGAGCGGCTATTTTTTTCGGCAGCTTAACATCGGCCCACTTAGCGTTTCTTTGAGAACTCGTTTCCCCTTACACTCCACTTACACTCCTCCTTGCTCTCTGTGTATACACGAACCCTTCGACCTTCATCCTTACCCGCGTGTTTCAGTCAGGCTCATTCATTAATGCCTCTCTTATTTTGGCAGCGCGAAACGACCGGTGCGGCCAAGCATACCGAGAGAGTGTACAACCCTTTCGAGCTTCCCCATCTTCAGTCCCTTCGTCTCTTATCCTTGTCGCTCGCTTTTCGGTATCCAGCAGGCTTCCTCCTCGAATGTTGCTCACTTTTTACCCAAAGCACACACACACACACATACAGACATTAACCAGACTCTTCCGCCTTCTTCGCTAACGTACTTCTTCCTCGCTTTCTTCTATTCCCGTTTCGGTCAACCCTACAGTCAAAGAATACCCTCTTTCCTCCCTCCTTCCATCCCACCAGTCGCTTACATCCCGATTTCCATTAGTATAATTGCCGGAGAACTACCCGCATCTTTGGGCGCGAGTCAAGGATGCGGGCTACAAATGGTTTTCCGGGGATACTTCCGCTTCCCGTTACTTCCAGCTCGTGGTGCTTATTTGGATGTCTCGTCGTCTAGAGCGATCTCTCGCTATCGGTTGATGTCTCTCTTCTACATTCTGTTTCTCTCTCTCTCTCTTTTTCTTTTTCCACTCTCGATCTCCGACGCCGCCGTCACTTCGTCTCCTTCCTCTCGTTTTGTTTTATTCCGGCGACTTTTTAGCATCGGGGTTCGTCTGCACGCACACTCTCAATCCGCAGGAACCTCTTGATTGCGAGTTTCCTCAATGGAAAAGGAAGATGCGCGGCAAGTTTCCTTACTGGGGAAATAAGTGGACCTGATCACGCAATTGATTTTCATGCCCCGCCGTCGCGCCGGTAAGGGGTTTTCTCTCCGTCTTTCTAACCAGCCCCTCGTTTGTCGCGTCTGTCGAGATAGCTGGCAATCTGAACTGGATATTTCGTGCATCGATTACTTCAATTTAATGGGGTACCGGTAATCTTACTAATTCGACCATGAAGATCATTAAATAAAATTGCCAAAGGAAATAAAAAGAAAAAAAAAGAAAAATTTACTAGAAAGTTTCTAAGGATACAAAATAATTATCATATATTTAATAACAAATTGTACACTTTTAAAAATAAAATAAAAATTCATTAATGGTCAACTGTCATCTTCGCAAGTGAAAAAAGAACGTTGCGCGTTTACACGACGATTCGACGAGTAATTAACTCACGACGAGAAATGGGAACTGCCGATGAGAAATAGCCGTGCATGTGTTTATAGAAAAGGTTATATGGGTGTCATACAACGGGAATGAACGAAGACTGGGGAGCACGTGATGGGGCACAAGAGATGGCAGTTTCGCAGACGGTAAAGGTTGTGCGCGGCAGGGCGAAGTGGAGAGTATGAATTCCAAAGGCCAGTCAGCCGTAACCGCGGGACAGAACTTTCACAATATTCCTCCCCCCCCCCTCTCTACGGCCTGTTAGTCCTCCTCCTATTCGATAAAAGTTGTAGGAATTTATCGCGCGGCCGTTTCCAACGGTATTGTAGGAAGCCGCGGCTTCCGCTATTGTGCTACCGGTCGTGTAGCATTCAGGGCGCGTGCTGCCGCTGCGAGAGTCGACCGCCACTCGCTTGAATGCCCATTCAACTCGCTTCTGTGTTTTCCCATATGGCGCAAGCGGGCATTGCTTACTTTTCCACATACCGTCGCTTCCGCGCGTCCATCTCTCGCTGCCCCTTACCGCGGCCCCTCGCTCCCTAAAGTGGGACTAACGAAGGATGCCCTCTGACCCTTTGTACCGCGGCACTTGTGGCAGACTTGCACAAAGCGGAAGTAATAAGACGCGTTTGTACACGCATACGTAACTTAACAAAAGTTATATATCTTCACAAATATATTTCGGACAAGATTCTGAATTTCGCAGTGATTATATATACGGAAATTTAAATTGTTTATAATTATGGATATTGTCCTTTAAATTCATGAAAATTGAAATATAAGAAACCATTTTTTAAGTTTTACATACATTAATAATTCGTGATTTATTTGTAAAATTTACGAACGCGAAGATGTTCAGCGATTGCGATGCCATTAGACGTCTTCTGTTACATTCTTAATCATTGGCAAAAATAAAATTGTCTTCGTTGCCGGAAGACTGGTAGTCTACCGAGGAGACTGTCACATCCAGTTAAAGAGGTCATAGACTTTGCCAGTATTAACATCGCGAGACGCGATTATTCAAAGTCGCATTTTTCGGCCTTTCGCGCAAGGATAGTTTCGGCAGCTTCACGCTCTCAACACGTACTATGCGTGGATCCTTTTGGATTATAATTAGGCAATTTATAGTGACTGCACGCCCACCATCGTGGGAGCTTGACTTGAGAGTAACGAACACTGTGTGGTAACGGTGAGGTCGTGATTTAGATTAAGGATTGAGTTAGGGAAAACCCTCGAGAGTGGAGAGTGGAGAACAGAGCATATGGATATATGGATCAGAGGTAGAGAGAGAGTGAGAGAGAGAGAAAGAACGAGAGAGAATGCGAACGACGATAGGTGTGGATGTACGAACGAAAGAAGAGAGAATGGAGGAAGAGGAAAAGAGGTGAAGGGATGAAAGGAGAACTGAAGTACCTGAGATGAAGGATACTCGAACGGCGAGGCCCTTCCTCCAGTACCTGCGATCCCTTCTACCATCCTGCGACCTCCCCCTCCCCCCCCGTTCGTTTCAACTTCGAAGATTCGCCTGGGACAAAGGATCCGGCCACGGGGATGATTCTAATCGAATATGATTATCTGCCATCTTCATCAGACCGCCACGTCCGCGCCCCCTTCTCGCGAGAGAAGCTCTCCGAGTTCGTCGTACGGTGCCGGATCGGGCTCGCGGGAATTTTCTCTCGGATGGACGGATGGATGGATGGATGGAAACGAGAGCTCTATCCGGCGAACGGGTTGCCCGATTTAATCTACGGAGGAATAGTCCTCCACGGAATTTCAAGTGCGAGACGAGACCGGTAATATTAGTCGCTCACGCATCGGAGTATCCGATGCTTTTCAATGGGAGTTATTGTTCTTGGCCCACATTGTTATAATAAATATAATACGGCCAAGTATTATATTTCATGCATGTGTGTATGTGTGCGCGCGTAAGACTTAATAATATCAGTAGATAATCCGGGGCATCTCTGTCGAGCGCTTTTTGATTTTAAAGCTAGATTAGAATATCAGAGAAGGGGAGCAATAGGAAGAGCAACAATAAAACAAGAGAAAGAGAGAGAGGGAAAAGGAGGGAGAGCAAACGAAGATAAAAGATAGAATGGAATTTCAGGCAAAGAGAGAGAAAGAGAGAATATTCGGAATTTTTTTTTTCATTATTTAAATCTGATTTCTTCGTCTTTTTCCTATCTGCAGCAACGACGGTTCCTCGACCGATTCTTACGAGCTCTTCTGTACCGGGACACACATTTGCCTGGAACGATCAGTTGCATTTCGGCGTGGTGATACCTTTATATCGATTTTACGGCAGGTTGAGGCCGACGGTTTCGTTGCATGCGCAGCGGTCGCTAACGAATGTGTCCGAGCTGCTTCGAAAAACGGCTCGTGCAAAAAACCGCCGTTTAAAAGCATATAAAGTTCGGCGCGGCTTCTCTGCTCTCGGCTGAAATTTCGGCGAAATCTCTAAAGTCCGACTTAACGCTGAAACGGTCGCGAGCCGATTATACTTCGACCGTCAAATATTTTTTTTCATCGAACATTAAATTCATATTTTGACGATCTCTTTACGTATATAACGATACGTACCTACACCTGTAAGTTTTATTTTATATTTTAACAATTTACTTTATATCAACGAGAGATGTGTATAAACGAGAGGGCAAATATCAAAATAAAGACAAAATTCTGCTTGCTTTATTTCCTCTATAGAGAAAACTGTTTTTCTAAATAACCATCAATATTGTTGGATGCCTCAGTGTTACGAAAAACAGGAGGGAACGAGAAACGGCGAATAAAAACACGATGGTAATCGCGAGGAAAGTTTGACCGACTATTTGGAAATGTCTCGAATGCGTCGGGAATAACGAGACGAGCGGAAATCCGATGAAAGGAGCCCCGAGAAAGCGCAAAGTCGATCGACATGCACGTACGTTACGTACGTACTTGCCGTCACATTTCGTCCTCGTAAACAGCCGCGTAAATAAAACTCGTGGCAGCCGCGCGGGACACAGTACAAATTCAGGAACGTATTCAGCGGCTATTTGGACGTGGATTTCCGTCCGTGGCCGTGGGAACACCGTCGCCCGAGCAACGGGCTATTTATTACCCTTCTCGCCCGCGAACGGTCCACCCCCTTCTTGATGCATATAAACATGAAGAACCGCCGGTGCTGCGGCCGCGCATAAACGCTGTAAGAATTTCACCGGATTTTCCCCGGCGCTGCGCCGGTCAAACCCTGCCGCGCGCGTCTTTTCCGCGAAATTTATATACGGCGAATAAACTTGCTTTAGCATATGCGTGTGATTTCAACCGACACCCCGTCTCCTCATCTCCCTCCCTCTCTCTCTCTGTCTCTCTCTCTGTCTGTATCTGTCTGTCCGTCTCTCTTCCTCTCACCGCGTTACTTTAATCCGCCGTTTATACGCAGCTCCATGGCGGCGAACGTCGTGACGAGCTGAAGCTGAAGCTTGTAAAATTTTCAAAATGTTCCGAGTCCCGTTTCAGACTCGGTAATTTGAGGACGTAAAAGCGTCGCTCGGCCTTTCCCGGCGTTTTCCATCGACGTTGCATATTCCGGACGACCGGGGACGACACAGCCCCGGTGATGGAAGCGCCGGGAGCGAGAGAGGGGAACACCCGCCGTTCCGTCGGTTCCTGACGATAACTAATATGGCTGACCCAGCATCCCTCCCCCTCCTGCCCCGAACGTGGGATAGCTTCGACGCGCGGACGGTACACTTTGATGGCTTACCGAGAGACTCCTATCGGTCATATTAAGTAGCCCGGCATCGGACCCCCCGTCGATCCTACCCATCGGCGAAGGAGAGATGGGAGCCCATCCTTCAGCCCGCAACTTATTCGTGCGGCCACTCGCTGCCGGGGACCGCACCCTTAAATCTTCGACCCCCTTGACCCCCATCGGCCGGACGCGCCGTACAGCAGCAGCACGGCTTACCCTATCCTATGCGGCTATGGACCGACGAGGATGGAAATTCGAGAGGAGCGCTCGTCCTCCATGTTTATGAGAGTACGTGGGATCGGGTTTAAGGCCAAAACGCGAGACGCCCGTCGTGCCGGCCGCGCGCGGACCGAAGGCGGCCGAGAGTGTCGGTTTCAAGACGTGGAGTAACCCGTGCGATTCGTTGGAGCGAAAATGGAGGACGCGTTACGCGCGCGACCGCATTTGCCCGGCGTGACGCAAAAAGGTGATCGCGCATATTTGAATACATTGAATGTTTATAAATTTGGATGAGTATAAATCTAAAATCGACCGCGTGTGCAACCATCCGCAAGATGCGATATCATGCGAGCTGATGTTGAACACGATTCACCGTAATTGATTGGGGAATATTTCAGGAATATTCTGGAATTTATATTCTCTATTGCAATACACGCACTGCATATACATATTAAAGGCCGTGTTTATATCAAGCATTTTGCACTATATGCAGGATGCGTGTGTATTTAATGTGAAATATAATCTCTATATATTAAAGGAGAGAATGAAATTCTGTGTATTAGAGAATATTAAATTTGTGACATAAATATAGACCGAAGACTATAACGGTACAACATAATGCGACATAAATACGAGAACAGATCCGTTGGAACACGAGCTAATTATAGTACCATTAATAATCCGAATTAGTTAATAATACAATAATCCGTGCAATAATGCAAACATTCTCAGAGTATTACAATTTTGATATAAGCAAGAAAGATTATTCTTGCCGAGAGTTAGATATTAATTCTGCAGCAATCACATTATCGACGCATGTAGTTTTTCTTGTCGCTAAATCTTTACAAGCCATTTATGGCGTAACAGCTCGGAAGGACAAAAAAAGAGAATCCGACTACATACAACGTTAGGAGGGCTCTCGTTCTGCTAGATATATAAATTCCCACGCATTCACCGGCAGCGGAGAACTACTTTCGCGAGGGTGGGGCCCCGTGCCGCCGAAAGAGAAACTCCCAGAGTGGTTTTCTGTCTTCGTTCGCGGACTGCCGGGCAAAGTCGTCCGATTATCGAGTTTCGCGAAGTCGGACGTCGTTACAGCGTGAAATTAAAGCCAGGGCTTCTCCGCCCCCTCCCACCTCCCCTCTCCGCCTCCAAGGGATATTCCGCGAGGACTGAACATCGGTAACGAGGCACTCGAGCCCAGCGTCGACAGCTCGGAGGCCAACTTATCAGAACTCACAAATAAGGGACGGTCGGCGTTCTCCGAAATATCCTCGATGCGGATTTCCAGACGCCGGAGTGGCCGCGGTGATTTTTCAACGTTCCTTTTTTTTCATCATTCGCGCGCGACCGACGCCTGTTTTTCTCGCTTGCGAAAATCTCTCTCGCTCCTCTTCTCCGATTTGATTCACTTCATCTCTCATTCTCTCTCTCGCACTCATTGCGTATTCTCTGTTTCTATTTCCGCAGTTCCATCCTTTCCCTCCCTCGTTCGACCATTATTCTAATGAAAATATGATGAGATATCATTTCACCGACTGATTGCCCTCATTACCGGACAATGCCCGCCGGCTGTGCCCAGCATTTCCGGCATCGCGCGCTCTACCTTTGATTTAAATAGCGGACGTTTTCTGCGGTGCCGCTTTACCCCCGCGGGAGACTCTTCCATCCCGCGGGGGTTGCGTTCATCCCGCTTCTTCGTTTCTCAGTCGATGGTCCGTGACGATCCACATCTACGTGCGCGCAATTAGGATTCCCGCTATCAATTCCCGCGGAGGGTCAGCGAATCGGTTTTCTTCGTGCCGTTAAGGTTTCCAAGAAAAAAAAGAAAGAGAGAACGAGAGAGAGAGAGAGAGAGAGAGAGAGAGAGAGCCGAAGGGAAACTCTGGGAATAAGATGGAAAGTCCGGTACTTCGGCGAGCGCGTTCCCGAGTTTTCCTGCTCGGCGGGTCCCTCTTACGTCCTTTTTACGCCCTGGTCTTCGTAACTAGAGGAGGTCAAAGCAGACAATTCTATACCCTTCCGCGAGTCTCAGGGGGAAGAGAAAAGGTTCGTCTGGCTTCTCTCGCTCTCCGTAAGGGAATAAGAACAATGATGACGGACACGACAGTTTCCATTTGGGGAAACTTCCCGTTCGCCCCTAATGCAACGTATATCGCGAGCGAGACAAATATTGGCGGCCGAGTTGAATTTAGTGTACACACTTGAAACGAACGAGCGTGTGGTTGTGCGACGACGCGCGTGCTTCGAGTACTCAAGGGCATGAGCTTTTTGATTAAACGAAGAATGATAGTGGGTTAAAATATTTTACACGGCGTGAAAGTGAATTAGCTTGTTTTAATTAGAAACGTTAAATTAGTTTCTCCATGCGTATAATAGCCTGGAGGTTTTTATGGAATCTCGTTATTATACCACAAACAAAAATGATTAATGCATTGTCTAGCGATAGTTAACGTGAAAATACTGTCGCGTATAATCGAGGTTGCAATTGTTGAAATGACGATTAGACCGCAATTTCGATTTCAAAACGACGTTATTTTTTGTTGTTTATCCCAATGATTCTTACGCGAAACTTGTATGTAATGGCAAAAAGCCACGCGCGTTTGTGTAAAAATTATTTCGCCATTTTATTTTCACTAGAATTATATACCGCTAACCATCTGTCATTATTCTGAACATTTTTTTCACGCATATTCGGAATGTGTTTTAAACAAATACATTCACACGAGTTCTATTTTTGCGCGCAATGCTTTTTACCTTGCAAATGTACATATGCATTACGTTTTCTTTACTTTTTCATAAGAAGACGACAAAGCCTTAATGATGTATGTCGGTACAAATATCATCTCCGTGTAACAGTTTTTATTACAGTGGAAAAAGAAGTCGGATGCCAACTCTCGTAATTGTATAGCAGAAGAAACAATTTCGACCTTAGGCTTAGCCGAGGGAATGGGAACGCCGAAAGCAAGCAACGCGCGAAAGAAATCGTCTGATAGGTACTTCCGTAGGGTCGCGCGAGGCCGATACGACGCGAAGGGGAATGCAAAGGGTAGAAAAGTACAGGAAGTCGTTCCGGAGGGCGGAGATGGTTCGCGACGAAGAGTGTGCGTCTCCTCTCGGGTCCGCCGAATTTTCTTTCTCTCTCTTTCTCTCTCTCTCGAAAAAAAAATTAGAATCTCCGCTTTTTTCGGACCGATTCAATCTACAAACTAAATCGAGTTAGCGCGTTCGCGCCACGAGACGAACCGTCCACCCCTGGATTAGTCCTGGGTATTCGAATTTTAGTATCCCTCCTTGTCGCTTCATCTCCGGCGATTCTTCGAAAGCCTCGAGCTTATTCCTTTCTTTCGTTTTTGTTCGACCTCCCGCGGTATCCTCTTATTCGCGTTTTATTTTTAACCAAGGGAGAATCACGTCGCCTCGTTCGTGAATATTTTTCGCAGCTCGAAATGTTCCTTTACATCGTCCAATGCGTCCTTTTAAATCGCCGCGCTTCTTTATTTGACTCTGGATAACCATATATGACTCGGAGAGCTTCGCACTTCGTATAAAATCAAAATGTAACGCGTGTATGGCTTATGATTGATTTATATCGTGCGGCAAATAATGTCAGCGGCCGGGTAAATAACTCGTTCAAAATATTAATTATCGATTATATCGGCTCGAACAATGTATTCCGCGCATTTTGTTTTCCATCGAAACAATGCACGATGAAATTTTGATATGACTTTTATAACCGATTCAATAATTCAACATATTATTTGTCCGTCTGTTTTGCCGACATTTTTGCCGAGCGCGTAGAATAGCAACATGCCGGGCTAATGTAGAATAATGATGATAATGACGATGATAATAATAATAATAATAACAGCCGTAATAGTAATAATCAAGCGTAAATGGCGGTCCAAAGAGCGATCGAACTTTGTCCATCGAAATATATCGTGAATCCTACGCAATTCTGTCGTTTTTGAGTTGACGTCATCGCATATCACAATGCATATTCAACGCGTAATTTCGTGAATTATTCCGCATAATCGCAGACGGCTTTGATGTATCGTCGCATCGTCGCCAAATGCGTCAGTACGCTGATTTTAGAAACATCGTACGTTTTGAAAAAAAAAATATATGCGTATAATAATCTTAATCAAGTAAAAATAGACATTAGAAAAGACAATTTGCTAATACTACTTCCACTCATAATGTTAACTATCTCTGTCACAAATTACATACATTGGCGCTCAAAAGTTTTTTCTAAAGTTGAAAAATTCTATCTCGTTTTAAATTTTTCTATTATACCTCGTACTCTACTTTCCCCCCTATGTGTTAAAAAGAGAAGTTTGGGTCGTTTTCTTCGATAGAATCGTTCGCTACGCACAGGCAAGCCACCTCTACCTCTAGTGCCAGTACATATTGCGCGGTTCAAGTTTCCGGAAGTGACCCGTCGCCTAAGTTTCCGTTTAGTCCGTTCTTCTTTCTTATCCGCCCTTACGGACTTAATTCCCGGGAAAATCGGATTTTCCGGTCGATTGGAAGCGCCTTCTACGTACGTAGGATGCAGGGATGCTCTGCTCTACTACCCTTGCCCTCTCTCCTTCTCCCTCCATCTCTCTCTTTCTCTCTTTATGTTCGAATCGGCCTGAGCATCTCGGTCCTTCCAGCTTTTGTCGAGTAAAATTCATATTTATTTCAGTCTCTTCTGAAGTCGAACACGCGTATAGGATGGCAGCAAAACGGATAAGAGAAAACGGGAGGAATGGAGAAAGAGAAGGGCAGGAGAGAAGAGAGAGAGAGAGAGAGAGAGAGAGAGAGAGCCAGGAAAAGCGGTTGCCTTTGTCTCGGTATTTCCTTCAGGACAAGCGAGCTCTGTCAGTCTCCTCTCCAGGAGAGATTAGAACGACGAGAGATACGTGCGCGTCTCCCGGCGGAAGTAAAGGAGACGAATAGCCTTTCTGCGAGACAAACTTCCTGCCGCGGCGATCTCCTGTCTAGCTTCGCATAATGCGGCAGATCGCGTACTAGGGAGCGAGACTTATCGAGTGCATTAACCGCAATGTGCCGCGCGATTGGTGAGAGATGCTTTCTTACCGCGACCGAGACACTTTAACGAGAGATTGAGATAAGAGGAGACGATCATATACTTGCCACAATTTCCGTCGCAATGCCGGATTCGAGCATTCGTTTTCGCAGTTAATATTCGAATCGAAATTTTATTGAAGTAATTTCGAGCGTTTAACATTTCAAATCGACGATATATCGAGGATATTTTTCTTATCTTAGTTCTTCAATTTCGCGTTTTTTTTCTCCGAAACCTCGTGTGCTTTCCGCCTTAACAAATCCGTTGCAGAAATTTGTGCTCGTTATTTTCACGTTTCACGATTTGCGTGATGGCAAATGATGATTACCTTTTCGGTTACCTCGCATCGCGCGAGACCTTCTCTTTCGCCCGTTTCATAGCTCGAAAATAAATGGGGGAAACGCCGAGAGGGAAAAAATAGCAGCGTGACGGAAAGTAAAGTCGGTCATTAGAATTGCCCTAGGGAGAATTCCGAGCTGGCTGCACGGACTCGCAGGCACTTTAATCTTAGACTCTCAGCGGCTTAAGCTTGCGTTAAAAGACTTTCCGAGCGTATAGAATAAATGGAACAACTTCTCCGTCAAAAATTTTTTAGGGTGACAATTTTCACACAAGCGTTGTCTATTTTGGTGTAGTTAAGCCATACTTTCGTACTAACGGATTTGACGTCGAATGCACGAATATAAGATATTTATTATAGTTTCGCTGCGTTTTACCAAGATCGTCAAGCGGAAACAAATCTATTCCGTCGCGAAGAAAAATTCAAACTTTTGACTTATTGGCGACGTAACGCTTGATACAAAAAATCGAATTATCGGCAATGATTGCGAGCGAACAAGCTAGGATCGAGCGAGTAAACATTCTCGGCCCGCAAGAGTACCGAGTGCATTAACTAAAGAGAGATAAATAAGGTATTAGAAGCGAAAACTTCAAACAAACTCGTCTGCGCCCGAGCGCAATCCACTCAATAATTCATTATAGAACGAGAAGTCGCAATTACGGTGGGGGCAGAGAATCTTCAATTAAGGCACTCCTCGAATCACGCACCCCACGGATCATAGGAGACGCTCCCGCGATACAAAACAAAATTCAACTCGGTAACTTCAATGGGAATAGTAGTAGGTCAAATAGAAGAAAAATCCATAATTCATGTTATATCCGACCTCGCTTTCGTAGTCTCTCAATTAAAAACTGCTTATTTCGCATTTGATCATCTTAGTGTTGCTTTTGTAACGCTTGGTACGTTGTTTTGCCGCGAACTTAATAGTGAACGGCAGGCATGCTCTTCGCAAGAGAATTTCCGCGATGAGACACAGTCCCGCCTTCTACCTTTGCGAAAACGTCCGGATCGAAAAAGCAGAATCTTGTAAAGGAAGTCGACAAATTCGTTACGGAGAGTAGACGGAGAATAGAAAAGCAGTAAGCAAAGACCGCAAAGAACACACGTATATATACACGCACGTGCAGAGTATCTTAGTACTATTTGAAATCCCTTTTCGACCATGGATACTAAAAAACACAATTTATTTTAACAACAGAATTTATCTCTACAATGTTATTACGATAGTACGGTATTTGTCTCTTAATATTAAAAGGACCGATTTTTATGCCAAATTACATTTCAAGATTCTGCAAATATGTACATAACTTCGTTTTTCAATGGACTTCAACTGCATCTCATTTCAAAAGCATTTTAAATTTATCATATAATCATAAATATTAAAAAAAAAAACTGAAAACAACGATGAACGATAATTAAATTTGTCTACTTTAAGGTGGGTATATACTGGGCGAACGAACAACAAACGAATAACGAACATGCAAATGTTCGAATGCTCGCATTCCTGTTAGTTTGTTTGCTTGTTTCTTTTGCATTTACCCCGAATATTTGCATTCAGCCAGATTTAGCAAAAATTCGGTGTCCGCAGTTTGTCGCCGTGCAAAGAACGTAAAAATATCGAACGATACATCGATCGCGATACATGGATTCGTTGTCCGTTCGTTGTTCACTCGCTCAGTGTGTATCCGCCCCTTTCGACGTGTATCCAACTTAGATTTTGCTCAGAACATAATAAATTGGCTGCAAGGACATTGATAGCCCTCAGGCATTTCGTACATAAAGGAAACGATCACGGTGAGCCACGAAAATTGGTATGATTCACGAATCGATTGAAATAGAGCACAAAATCGTGAAACCACTCCGCGGTTGCGAATAATGGTTTTTCGTCTCGAACAATCGGGGACGGGAGAGAAAGAAAGAGAAAGAAAGAGAGAGTCTGTACATTCAGCAGAGAAAATCGCAGGTCGAATATCATCGACTTCCATAAAGGACGTGTATGTAGTACGCGACGGCGATTCCTAAAAGGCCAAGCCGTTTAAAACCTGAAACTCCTTGAATCGCGAATGGAGAGGCGAATAAAAGCTCGCATTTTCTTCATCCTTTCTTCCGTCCCTTCCGTCTCGTGTTCGTCGCCGGGAACTTCTCATCCTATCGTTACCCGCGTCTTCGCGCCTGCTCGAATGGACCAAACACCTATTGTCAAATGCCGCATTATTCTCCGATAAGTCTGAAAGGAATCAATTTGTATGGCCTTCGCGCGTTCGATATAGTCGGCATCTCGCTTCTTTCCACTGTCGTTCTCCATTATCGCCATAATTCATTTTGATATCTGACCCCGCGACGCTCTCGCGGAATTGCATCTCCCGTCCGCCCGTCTTTTCGGAAATCTCTTCCCCCCTCCTCTTCCCCTTCCCCGCCCCTCCAGACCCGCGTTCGCAAAAAGCGAACGACCCGGGAAATAGCGCGCTTTATGCACATCGCGAGATATCATCCCCGGCATTTATTCTTCTCTTCTTACAAACGCACACCCATCGCTGTCTCTCTTTTCATAAAGTTGTTTCTTTTTACAAAGGCACTCCGCCAAACGTTTCTCATAAAGCTGTCTGTTTTCGTTCGTTTCGATGAACGTTACTGCGAACATTCGACCCGGAAAGACAGCAAAGCGCGATTTGCGCTACGCAATACAAACGGATTTCGCGAATTCTCGCCGACGCGAGCGAAGCTACAGGTTGCCCCGGCGGGCACGACGGTAGGACGCCGAAGATCTGATTCTACGAGGCTTTACTCGTCGATTTAGCCCGTCGCGCGTGTTTTATCGCCGCGGCGAAGCGTCACCCGTCTTTCGGGCTCGTCGTCGGCGGCGCGGCGCGGCGGGGCTTTCATTGCCGAGGCGCTTACGAGTGCAATTCGCGACGGACGATGGACGGAGCGAGGTGAAGGCGCGGCGGCGACGAGCGGGAAATGCCACCGTGCAGGAAATTCTCCGGGAACCCGCGAGAAAGTTAGATTGCTGAAATAGTTGCCGACGTTCTTATCTCTGTCGCGGCTGGTGGCATGGCACGATGAAGAAAAAACCGAGCGGTAGAGGGATGTGCGAAAGGGGTTAGCGAGCGAGAGGCAGAGACGGGCGGAGGGGAGGTGAGATAGATAAACGTAGGAGAAAGAGAGAGACATAAGTATATGTATACGTTCCAGTATGCCACGGGTGAAAATTCGCAGCTAATTTATGTGCCAATTAATTGCTAATTAAGGTGCCGCTTTTTCGGGCGAATTAAATTCTCCGGACGAACCGCCGCGGACGGTTTAGATAGGAGCGGAAGAGGGGGGGGGGAAGGGGAGGGGGGAAAGAGAGTACAAAGCCGACGTTCCAACTAAGTTGACTGTTACCTTCTTAACTTAAACTTCTCGCTTTCTCTCTATCGTTCCACCGCGATTTCTCGTTCACGCTCGAAACTCTTTCGCGCAAACCGGAAAGATATTCGCCCGGGCGACGTCCCGCACTTCTTACCGCTCGAAACTTTCGCCCTCCCGCTTTTTCATTGCGGATCAGGCTTCAATCGGTGAGTTTCCGTGCTCGCGAGGATACACACACTGGACGCCGGATATCTACCGCACGATCGGCCACAGACTTTTCGAAGGATTTCTAGTCGATCCTTCTCAACTAAAAATTTGATGGCACTTCGCTATTTCTTAAGTCCGTAATAGTCTACGCATTGGAAATTGAGAATTACGAATCGAAGATTAAAATTTAATCAGGCAATTTTAATTTTAATCCGTTTCATTTTAATTGATTGAAATTTAATCTCTAATTCTCAATTTTCAATGCATAGTTTAATGAACTTTACGCGTATTTGAAGTACTACATCTTTTGTCTTGAAAAGAAAGAAATTAAACTTTTGTGAAATAAAGTGTTTGAAATTACACGATAAAAATTATAGGTACCATCATGTTCGCGGGACTTGAGAGTGAATTAAAAAAATTTTCGACTCTCGTCTCTCTCTTTTTCGTTCAAGGATTACGTGATCGAGAAGCTCGACAACTTGACTTGCTAGGACCCATTAACTTTCGAGTAATTTCGCAATTAGGAACCACCATCGAATTTTCGTTCCTTTTCGATAGAAGATTTCCCGGAAAGGGGATAATTTCGATTTCTACCTTCGCGCAAATGCGAGGTCGTTTACTACTAGTTTCACGGACCGTTTTCCGGAGGAGGTGAGGTTGATTTTCTATCGATAGTAGTTCGGAGGAGGAGGGGAGGGGAGGGGAACCTCGCCCGGAGGAACGCCCGGCTTGTAATTTTACTGCAATGGAAGAGGCAGCCGGGTGCAGACGCGCTTCTACCGAGGGATGTTTATGCGTTTCCCTCTAATTCCTCGCTCCTTGTGAATCGTCCTCTCGCTCTCGACTCACGCGGAGCAGACCCGTGTTCGATTGTAAGGGTCGCTTGCGAACTTCCACGATCGTTGATTCCACCGTGGAGAAGAGAAAAGCACCACGAAACCGGCGAGCGATAGGGGGAGGGTCAGAAGGGCGAGAGACGGAAGAGCGGTGGGTTGACTGAGGACGCGAAAGCGGGGGGGGGGGAGGGGGAAGGAGACAAACAAGCGGAATGGAGTACGGTGAAAGAAAACAACTCCTCCGCGTACGAAACAAAAGAGTCCCGTGCTCGAAACAGAAATCCCGCCGCTCTTTTTCTCCGAAGCAGGAGTAAATATTGTCCACCCTCGGCGCGTACCACGCACCCTCCATTCCCCGCCACTCGCACTCGGGGGTTTACATCGGCCGTTACAATATGGGCATTGAGTCTCGTGGAGTTCTCCTCAAGCTGTTCACGCTCCAATGTCATCAGCACCATCAGATATTCTCAAGCTCGGTGCGCGATGCTCACCACGCTTCGATTATCCCGGAGCCGGTAACAGCGCGTCTATATAGCCTCTCTTTTAAAAGCAAGTCGTTACGCGGCGAATCTTATAAATCAGTGCGCGTGTCGTTGGAAAAATGCTAGTCCAGGGATTTGTATTACAATATAAATTATAATACAATATATGATATACGTATTTACAATGTAATTATTGGTTTGTAATAATTTTCCAATGCGCTCATACATCGATATTACGCTACTTTAAAAGATTTTTTTCATACCTTTGTATGGTCATGATGATACACAATAGCAATTAAATATGTCCAGATCCAGTTCGTATTACCGTATATAGCGGCGGGATTAATGGACAACGATCGCTCATTGCGATAAACAAACGGCTTACGGTTTTGAAATGCACGATTTTCCCCAATGCACAATGGATTGACTTTTGAATTCCATAGAATGGTACGATTGGATGGATTATCTGTTGCACTTTTACACGCAAAATGCCGCATACAAATACTCCATTGTCTCTCGCAGTTTTTAAGTTCAATGGATTTTATTTTATAAACTAATATTTAAATGTGCCTGCGCCAGAAAGCGTGCGCATGTCAAAAAAAATAAATAAAAAAGAAATAAAATAAAATAAAACCTTTTATCGTGCCCCGATACCCCAAAGGGTTCATTAAATTATGTTCACGCAGTTTAAATATTTTATTATAAAAATGACATTTACAAAACATTCGCATTCTGCACGGCAGCGTAACGGAAAAATTTCTCTATTTGTATAAAAAAAAATATATATATTTCCTTCGATCCGCAATTTTGCATTTGTTACTCGAATTAATCTAATTAACGTTTCTGTCATAGTTTTATATTTTCAAATATACAAATACGCTAGATTAATCACATACACGTCCTTTTGTACGGTCATCTTTTTTTCATCGGCTTCACGATAATAAAATCGGAATATCGGCATTCTTCTTTCTAATGTTCCGAATTTAGAACTTTTCATTCAATCACAAGCACAAATCATTCAAGGAAAATCGTTAATGGCGATTCAAGTTGAATATAATGAGAACAGCTATACGCAAATGACGCGCTCATAATTAATTAAATCTTATTCTGGGATAATAACGATTTTACGACGGAAATCTGGAAATAGCGGTTAAACCGCGCGCGCGGTCATAAAATTTCCGCTTTCTTAACTACTTCGTAATACGAGTGCTGGCACGCGCGCGCGCTCAAATCGACATTTCCATGGTAGCGAATACGCGAATACGACGAGCGGGAGAACCCCGGGAGCTTATTTACGATGTCTATCGCGAGGCCGCGGCTTTAGTTTCCCCGTAGTCCCGTTTTTCCGAGCGTGCTCAATCGCTTCTCGAATTAAAACGTCCGACTTGGCAAAAGTTTCGTCCGAACTACCCCGCCCAAAAGGAGTGCGGATTCTCGCGAAGGATTTCTGGCGAACAGAGGACGGGCGAGAAGAGATCTTCCCCCCTTGGTTGTTTTCTTCGGGATTTTTCTTACGCGCCCGACGAGAGGCGCACACCGGCGAAAAAGTCGCTGATGGCGAATCGCATCGGCGACGTGAGATCAGATATCAGGGACCGGCCCAGAGCGGAGAGAAAAAACGGAATCACAATATAGCTCGTTAATTAAGTATCGGATTTAGCCAGTGCTCGTTCGGTTCTTCGTTTCGCAACCGAAGTGCAGCCGTAGTTTTGAAACTTGTAGATGACGGCAAAACAATCGGCATGAACGGTAACTGCATTTTGCATCCGTCCGAGCACTTGTTCACTCGAATCGAATCAAAAGTTAAAATCATTAACTCCTACTCTCCGAGACTACGGTTAAAGTTGGATAATGTATTGCAATGAGATCAATTTGACTTGATAAATAAGTAGCGTTATAGAAAGTCTTAGCAGTCCGCCTTTTACTTATGCATTCTTTCACAATTTTCTGAAAAATTCGTCTTCAATAAGAATAGATATAGGTACCAATTTTTTGTAATAATTTATAAAAAGGATTGAAAATTTAAGGGTTTATTTTTTATTCTCAATTGCTCAATCTCGAGATTTTTGAGAATCAAGTCGCAGATATACGAACGAATAATAAAATCTTATTCATTTAATTTCTTTAGAAACACAAAAAGGTTGCCACAAAAACGGCAAGCTTTACCGATATCCTCATTAAAAAGAAAGTCAATCCTAAATTGGATGAGACATCCGTAAATTAAAAAAAAAAACTCGTTATCCCCTAGTAAGTTTCATAGAAAATTTCAACTTATTAATTCGCAGGATTAGATATATTTATAAGAATAATTGTCAAGATTTAAGTGAAATGCTTCATAGAAGTAAGAAATTTAAATGAATATTACAACGTTCTCATTAAAATAATGCCGTTGTTATAGCGACGCATCGATCCTTGCACCGTAGCGCTCTCTTAATTACCGCTCTGCGAGCTGCGGCAAAGCGGAAGAAACAAGGTAACGTAGCGTTTCCCCATAGAGCCATTGTTCATTCGTTATTCGCGCCTGTGCAAGGATTTAACGCAATTTCCATTTTGAATACCGTCGACCGTCCATCGCGTTCTTACATCGGGTGCCGATTGTACGGCGGCAATTAAAACGGCATCGTTCTGCCCTCCCTCCCGCTTCTCGTATTCCGTCGGTTCGGCGTGGCCGACGCGAACAGCGGAGTCCTGGAAGAATTATTTCGCGACCGAGTTTCGACGGGCGGGACACGGGACAACAGCAATTCCCGCGCGAACTTTCGACGTTTCGGTGCGGAGCGTGGCGGGACGAAGTGGATAGTTCGCCCCCGAACGCGGCGACGAGAACCAAAGACGCCACTTAGTCCTCGTGCAAATTTAATTCCGGATCCCTACGGGGGGGGGGGGACGTGAAATTGGGCCACCCTCCGTCATCAAGAGGGTTAATATACTTTGTGCATTTAGCGGCGAAGCACGATGAATCGCCCCGGGAACGAAAACGTGACACGACACACAAGCCCGCCCCTTTAATATTGCATGACTTTTCCCATGGCGAAATCGCGGCGAGCGAGAATCATCGGGATAATACCTTTTATTTGCTGTTAGAACTTTCGGGGGTGGCGGGGACGGGCGGGAGGAAGGGAGCTCCCGGACGTGCGTTGTTTTGTTCTCGCATGAGGGAAACATCGATCCAAGAACACATCACTGGAAAACGACATTATCCTGTCGAGAGAAACGCAACCAATAATTCAACGGCATGTTTTTGTTGGGCGGCGCGCAAGAACTGCAGCCGCGCTTCGGGGAATCCTGGAGCGAGGAGGAACTGTCGTGTCGCTATCACGTTCTCGCGTAAATCGACAAATTTTTATCCTGTTATACTTGTTGGTGTGCAATTACCGTTGAATTGAATTCGGATGCCGCCTGTTGTTCTTGCTCAAACAATGAATTCAGACGCTTCCCTTCGTATCAAGTGTTTTTTAGAATATCAGTAGCGATCTGTATCAACAAAACGACTTCGACAAAACAGAAATCGTTACATCTTGTTATTATCAAAGCAAAATATTGTACAAGTCTTCTATTTTGAGAAGACCACAAGTTTCTTTTACGTAAAATTAAAAGCGTAACAATTTATAATTTTTTATTTGCATCATGCTTTCATTACAACTAAATTTCTTGAGTTTCGATTTCTTTTTTAACAAGACTTAATATTATTATGGATTTACTAGAGATAATTTTATCGCCGAAGATGTATTTATAATAGTAATAAAATCGGAAATTATTACAAATAATTTCTGGTGGTGCGACATCACGAATCAGATGGAGCAGAAATTTGTGGAATAAAATTGCAATAATAACAACAAAAACCAGTAACGCTGTTTCCCGGACTGTATCTCGAAAATGGTTTTCAGATTTTTGCCGTAAGAAAGAATAGCGGTACTATACCCGATGGAAAAGAAAAGAGAGAAACAAAATTCTCATGAAAATTCTACAACCACGGTGGCGGTGTTTCCTGTAATGCTCGCTGATCCTTACATTATATCCGATGTTCCTCGCGCATCGCCACGCATTTATTGCCTCTATTGTGGTTTTACAAGTGTTCGAGTTGTGCGACACAGGTACCGAAGATGCTGCGATGCAATTATCGAAAATATTATTATTATTATTATTATTATTATTATTATTATTACACGGGACGTCGCAGAACTTAACGAAAAAAATATTTCTACGACAGATATCTCGATTTTGAATTCTACTTTAGCAAAGATAATAAAGGTAAATTCTACTTTAGCAAAGATAATAAAGGTAAATAATGGTATAATAAAAGTAAAACGTGCGTAATATTATAGCGCATAATTATCGTTTCCGAGCGTAACGTTATCTTCTAATCGTTATAAAAGAATTTATTTTGGAAATGCGATAAGTAAAACAAATAAACTGCAGATGCTCGGTCAATATTTCAATTATCCGACCAATTGTTTATGCGTTTTTGTTTTCTGCATGCGCGTATCATATAACCATGCGCGCGATCGCTACGTCATTATATCATTACATGCCTCGGCTAACAATTAATCGCATTATCCGAATGAGGCTTTACCGCGAGCTTGCAGGTATTTATCGTATCAATGGATTGGATAACGAAGTTTGCGTGGTATACGTACGGCCGGGGAGAGGGGAGGCCGATATGGCCGACACGAGCTTACGTACGGCAGTAAATAGCGAAGCACATGGCTCGCGAAATATCACTTATCAAGGAAATATTATTCGCAGCTTCGAACCAATTTTATAATTAGGAGATTTAGCGGAAAACAAAAATATCGGATAATTGCTCTTGAGAGTTTCGCTCACGAGAGAGATGCAAAGGTGATTTTTCCGCAAAAAAACGCGAGCGCTTCCGTCGGCAACCATTTCGCGACGTAAACGAGAATACGTTTTAAAAAATATACAAACATAAAAACGTACACACGTGCGTTTGCCGGCAGTCAGCGATTAATCGGGTGAGCTCTCAACGAGGGGGAAAAAAGGTGCTCGAGCTTTCGCGGTATGTGTCGCGATTTAGCGCGCAATTAGCAAACGCGCTCTCTCTTGACGGTTTTGCCCCCTCCCCCCGTTTCCCCGCGCGGAGCCTCAATTTGGCCTTTAATTCCGGAATACATAGACGAAATTAACTTTGTCTTTCATCAAAGCTTTTTTTCCGTGCGGCCTTAAAAAATATCTCGACTGGCCAGCCGGAGTAAAAGCTCGCTGAATTACTTGGCGCGCGAGCAGAAGCGTCGGGACGTTGACTCGGAATGTACAATATTTTGCTTTGTGATGTCGACGAATTATTTTCATTTATCTGAAAGTCTATGGTCTCTCTCTCTCTCTCTCTCTCTCTCTCTCTCTCTCTTTCTCTGTCTCTTTCTCTCTCGACTAACGCGCATTAATAATTCGCAAATAAAATAGGAATGCGAATAAACGGTACGGCAAAAACTGACGTGCAATTTGACGTATACTGATTTCACGGTAGCCCACGCACGCGCGCATTATTATTGCGCCCGTGGGAACGGGCTCATCTGGGCGGAATCAACTTTATAACAAATAAATTGAAATCGCGGCGGAGGTTTCAGGGAATCAAGTGAATATCCGTGATTTACGAGAGGAACTGCCGGACCGGTCGCCGGATGGGAGCAGCATTGACAGGAAATGCCCGACAATCGAGATAAAAAAAAACAGCTCGCCGCCGCGTATTGAATCGGTCGGCACGGCAGTATCGATGAGCGAAAACAAGACAGAATGAAGAAAGCCCCGAAAGCGTATACGGGAAGGACAGGAAACGGGCGTTGTTTTCTCCCGCCACATCGCGCGGCGCGGAAATCACGAGCGGACGTATCCGCGAAGAGAAATTAGAATCGAATTAAAAAGCCGGCCAAGCCAATTAAAACGTTTTGCGAAAGTTCAAGAGATTCTCCCTCGAGCAAACGGTAGGGTTTCGCGGCGCGGCGGTTTTTTTCTTTTCCCCCCTATTACGTCGTTTGCCGTCTGGTCGTCGAATCGGGCGCCATTAAGCCAACCGTTCTTCCGTATAAATACCGCATAGTTGAGAAAATAGAGGAAGAAAGAAGTCCGGCAAGATGTGGGCGAAGTTTCTGTTTAATTTCAGAAAGATTTACCTCCGTGCTATGCTCGCTATGTCGACGTAATCAGCCGCACTGCAGGAGGCAAAGTTCCAGGAACGTTGTAACGTCAGCATTTTAAACATGTGGTTAACAAAAAAAAAAAAAGTTTTAATTTTAATTGCCAAAGAGGCAGCAATTTAGAAGTGACGTAACCGAGCGTCGTACGAGAGGCATTGCTGCGAGAATGATTTCAAAATGAATGAATGATACGTAATATACAGTCCACGTCGACGCGGAGAGTGCGTTTAAGTGAGGTTTAAATCAGTAAACAGTTCCGAAGCCGTTATCCGCGCGCGCGACGCAGTCAAACGCCACGGTACGAGGATAGGAAAGCTTAAAGCTTCGAACATTACCAAACGGTAGCAGCTGTCTCGGAAGCTTCCTTTAAATATTAAACAACGTAGCGACGTCCCCGATAGCGCTAATAGTTATTACGCGATATCGTCCGGGAAAACTGTCCCCAAGGCAAGTGACTTTGTTATAAAACACAAACCGGCGGTGCTCACGGTAGTGTGTGTAACGCCACCACTACCGCGGGGGGTATAAAACTAGAACTTTCCGCCGTATCGTGTAACGCAGTCCTTTTGAGCGCGAGCCTGCCGACGAAAATTATGCCGGGACATGCAGTTTCAGAATAAGGGCCCCTTCTCTTTCTTTCATGCGGCGCCGCCGTCGTAAAAGCAAAATTTTACGCCACGAGGTTAAGTGATATATCTCCTTTTTGCTGGCTTACGTATATATACGTCACGGAGATACGTAGGCTACACGTTTTGTTCGCGAAATGTCCTCGCCGCGTAAATGACGCTTCGTGTTTATAAACGGAACCAATTATCTCCGTGTGCTTATTTCGTAATTAATAAAAACATGTGCTATAAACATGTGTCTGTCGATAGTTCGCAAATTTCTTCGCGATTCCTCGCGTATTGCAGCACCTTGTAATTTTCGGATGGACGTACGGAACAGATTTTTTGTCTCAAAGGAACACGGAGTGTAAATTTGTATGAATTTTTGAAATAGAAACAAAAGACGGTAGTATAGAATTTAATTCTGCAACTGAGCTCCGAAGTAAAATTGTTGCAGAAAAGGCATGCTTGAATCTCTAAAAACCTCTAATACCTCGGCTATTTAATCGGAAAACACGCAGGATAAATAAGTAAATAAATCAGTTTTAAAAACGTGTAGATTAATGATTCCTTTTCTTTTGTTTCCATCTTCAAGTACTCAATTAAGACAAAAATCGTCGATTGTATAATCTTCCTTTGAGAACTAGGGACTTTCCTTGCCGAGGAATGGAAGGGATTCGCTTGTCTATCGGTGCAAATAAATGATAATAATAACGGCAATCTCACTTACTTTCGTAACCGGTGAGCGACGCCTCGGCTGAAACAGCGTCGCCGACTCCGTTCTCGGCTAGGCACTCGTAGTTGGTATTGTCGCGCGACGGCTTGACAGGTTCGATCCGCAGTAAAGCACCATTTTCATACTGGTGCACCACGTACCGGGACTGGGATTCTGTCGACATAAGACGGAAGATTGAGGCGGACGTCTGCGCCGTAAAAAGGAAAAACCCCTCCGTCACAAAAGGCGAGGAAAATACCGGGCGCGCGCGAAAATGATCGGCGGTGGTGGCGGCAACGGGCGATATAAGATCGAAAATTGCGCCGTTGCGGAATCTAATAAAAAGGGGGAGGGGGTATATATACGTGTGTCCTCTCGTATCCAATTCCGCCGGCCCGAGAAATATTGAATGGGAATTGGATCGCGCGTCTGTATAAATTTCGAGAACGGGCGCACACACCGCCCTCCTGTTATCGTCTACCCTCGTCCCCTTCGTCCGTCCGTCCGTCCGTCCGTCCGCTCACCGCGAATTGGCGTCCAGAATGTTACAAGCGGTCGCTGGCCATTATCTCGTCGGGTGTTCCTCGTCGGATTAGTGAGTCGTCGACGACGAATATGGACTGACCCGTGATCGCTCGGGCACATACATTCCGCGGATCAGACTGAACGTTATGCGAAACCATCGCGCGTCATCGGGATGATCTCGCGGGATTTGCTCGTCCTTCCGTACGTACGCGAGAGTGTTGTAACATACGAAGCCCCGAGATTCGATCTTCAAATTGGTATTTCGGAATTTCGCGATAAGTGGTTTATTCCGTAATGCTCTAATAGCTACGCGATTAGCAATTCTCTACGAAAGAAGTTAAAAACAGCGTTTCGATTGGCACAGAAAAATACTAGATCGAAATGCTTCTTTTAATATATAACACTCAATTTATGGAAATACATTCCTGGTTTACTAGAGGTCAAATGAATTAACCGCAAATTCATGAATATTACACGAACAGATTTCAAATTCTGTGAAAGCTATTATATTACGGATGCAATGGACGTAGCTGTGAGTCAATGTATGCAACTATTTTCGAGGAATTACTATCCCGGTCATTGTAATTCGGTTTATGGAAGTACTATGTAACGTCGAGCTGTCGCGAATTGTTTGGACGAGCGGAGCCTGACAAAAAGATCAAATATGACACATCTGCATTTCACGAAATGTCCAACAAATGCCATTCGGTTTCCGTCGCGGGCGGGAGCAAAAATCGATCGGACGGGGACTAAGATAGAACCGCGACCGAAGGAAAGCGAGATGCAAGAAACGCGGTAAAATGCATGAGAGTGCGGACGAGGAAAGACGTGAAAACGACGAGCGAAAAATCCAGGTCAAGAGAACTTTTTAATTTCGATAAAATTTTCATTCTTTTTCACCGCGGCGCGAGTTTTCATGAAACCGGAAGACACAGATTTCGCGCAAGTCGAGCGCCAAAGAGCGCATCCTCGAGCATTCTCAATGCCGCACGCGCGGCAAACCGACGCTACGGCGACGATTCGAGGACGCGAATGGCCGAGGGATGCGAGATAGGGTAGGAGAATTTGCGAAAGTGCGCGGACTTACGTGAGATTCTCTTGCCGTTCTTTCGCCAGTGTATCTGGGGCGGCGGCGCTCCTTCCGCAGTGCAGTAGAAGCTCGCTATCCCGCCTGCCTTCACCTGCTGCGATTGCGGCTTCACCAGGATCGTCGGCGGACCTGCGAACAAAAAGATCACGCGGGGTTCTCTGATTAGACTCGGCCCACAATAGGATTTGCTGTGCGATGGTCATGCGGCCAGCCGGCCATTTCAGGCGCATTTCGAGGCTTCGTCCGCTTTAACGCGCATTTCGTGGTAAAAATAAGTTTTCTTTTCCTCATCCGCGATTAAAGAATAGAAAGATAAATTGGAGAATGCACAAAGCCTGCGAGTGTCTTTTTAATTGATATCTATTTATCTGGTACTTATTTTTATAAAACATGTTATAAATATTCTTTTTGTAAATGCTACCTTACAGTTTCTCATAATGATATTGCTTTCGGTACATAAAGCTTGTTTGACGATAAAAAATGTTAAACACTTGCAGTCTGTCTTGCAGTTTCATATTAAATCATCAATTTTATTTCAAACAGCAGTAAAGAGAGGATATTAAATTTGCACGCAACAAAAATATTACCTAATAATAGTTCAAACTAACAGCCACTAAAGGTAGAATAAAATTGCGGAATTGTACCTAAATAAAGATTATTTCAGTTATTTGCACTGGAAATCATGTGGTCGTTTCATAAAGAATCGCAAAGTAGCAGGAAGTTATATAAAACTGTGAACCCCTTCGTTCATGAAAATTGCGCGTTTTAACGTTTCTCGTTTCTCGTGTTAAAATTTAAGTAAAAAGTTCACGGTTGCGCTCGCTCGCCCGCCCAGGCCAGCGTTGGAAAACGTTAATTTGCAAAGGAAAATTGCAGTCCTCGGTTACGCAGATATTTTCTTTCTACATCAGCTCTGCTTGGGTAATTAGTCTCCTTCTCACAATTCAGGTCATTAGTCTACTTTCCATCATTTAAAATGGCTTTCATAGATTTTAGTTAAAATGTATAAGGAGATATGAGACGGACAGTCCTCCCACCTTCCCCTTCTCATCGAGCGTTAAATTTGCGGGAGTGAGAAAGTTCTCGATATGCAAAAATGGCTCGAGAAGCGGGACATCCCTTCTTGTTTTAGAGACGAATCCGCGCGCCGCCCGAAAGAGAATCGAGATCCCAAGAATAATGTTCCCGATAATTGTATCGGGTTCCGAGCTGGCGTTTGCAGCCTTCTACGAATTAACGTCGTAAAAGTCCGATCTGATTGCGCTCGCGAAATTTATACTCGTCGGGAGAACGGCGTATCTCTCTCCCGTCATCGATCGCGCGGCGCGCCGCGGCGCGGCTACACGAATGCACCGGGCCAGAAGTCGGTGACCGAAATTAGTGGATTTAGTGCGGCAGGAAGTCCAAACTGCCTCCGCTGCTACGCTTTTAACCTCGGGAATAAAGAGACGGCCGGTGCAAGATGGATGAACGTGACGCGCTCCTTTGTCAGCCCAGCGCCGCGCTTCGCTGCGAACGGCCTCCGGAGAAGGAGGGTGAGAGAATGGGAAGACAGAGAGAGGAGCAGGGAAGAGAAAGAGAGAGAGAGAGAGAGAGAGAGAGAAACGTAAAAGAGACTCGTCGTTGAGAGAAGGGACGACGCGCCCAGAGATGCGCTATCTAGAACGGGACTACTAACGCTCGTACTAAATTGGTCTCGGAACTTCGCGATCGTGCTGATCCTACAAGCGAGGAAATCGACATGTCGTTTACGAGTATTATTTCCGCGAGTCGAGAGCTCGAGTGAAAAGCGAAGCGGCGCCTCTGCGGGAGGGTGCAAAACCGCCGACGAGCGCGACGTCGACACGTCGAGATGCATGCGGGCTTTTTACCGTATCTTTTTATAGTCGAAACGTCGGCGTGCCAACGTTCGCGATCCCGATCTACTCGGCTCGGTCCGAAAACACCTGTCCCGCAACGAGACGAACTAATGGATAATAATAAAATGTGATTTTCCAGCCGACGGTGCTAAAAGAATGTTTATCTTGGCGCAACCGAGCTAATGTCGACGTTTATACGATCGTTTCACGACCGAAAAATGTCTGTCCGACGGTTTACGGGGTGCCCCGGGTACGCGATAAACTCGACTTATACTACTTGCCGCGGCGCGGCATCGGCGTCTCCTTTTTCTGGGTCATTAGACATACTTTTACGACGTCGGAGTACATCGCACGCAGTAAAAAAAACTTTTTAATCCGAAGTGCAATCGTTCCAGGAGAGAGAGCTCTCGCGATCCCGTGGCTCCTCGCGTGAGATTTTATTGCAGCATTTTTAAAACGGCGACCGTCCGTCGTATCGTCAAGTGACACACTTTATCGGGCATTAAAAGAAGAATGTATCGAAAAATAATAGCGGTTTATCGCGGTAAACGCCGATGCGACATCCCGCAGTGTACGCGAGAAATACTTTTAAAAATATTCTTCAATCCGCGCGAGCCTTTTAATTTCAGAGAAAACAATAATATGTCACATGCATGATAAATAGAGATTTCATTTATATAAAATTAAAACCTTTATAAAAACTTAATTCTCGTACAAATTATGAAAAATCATGAATGGAGATTAATGGAAATAAAAGAAATAATTATAGAGACAAATCGTATAAATTATGTTAAACTTTATCAACAGCGACTTCATCTCTCGCGGGTAGAAAAAATAACGAGAAAGAAAAGGGCAGCAAAACTAACTGTACAGTTAAAAAACTAACTGTATATAGATAAAAGCGGTCCTCTTTTTGCGGAAGAAGCAGAAACAAAAATGCGGGGCGAGTAATGAGCGCGAGCTCGTCGTTTTCGCAATGAAAAATTAAACTTGCAAAAATGCATATGTACAAGAGACTCGACGATTCTCTACAGTTGACAGGTACGACCACTCTAATCTGCAAGCGCAGGTCGTTGAACACTTCACGCACGTATGCGCACACGCGCGCGCGCGCACGCGCACGCGCTCCGGTCGGACGTAATTTAAGCTAAATATTATTCCGCCGACGAAGTACGGGTAATTTTTGATCGAATTGCGCATTCGGAATTACTCTTATCCGAACGTATTGTACGTACCTACGGCGCGCAATTGTCGTTCTACCGGAATTGCTCGTAACAGGTCCATTAGTCGACCACGGTCGCTGTGTACACATAGAACACGTACACGCGTGTACAACAAGGCTTGCCCCTTTCGTGTATGCACGTACACGGGCGGTCACGTGTGCGCGTGCGGCGATGCTTTTTATACAATTTGCTGCGATTTTATCTCGTTGAATTCTCTCGCGGTGTAACTTTCGCAGACCAGTCACGGAAAATGGTATGCGGTGCCTTTATCCAAAAGTGTATGTGTGCGTGTGTGTGTGTGTGTGAATTTGAATAACGCAATTACTATTATAGCAAAATTTCAATAAATATAAATAAAAAGGATGTAACAAGTCGGAAAGCTACATTAAATTTGATTTATCCATTTCTAGCTTCACGAGGATATTACGGCGTTTACTTGAAAAGGTAATTTGCAGCGGCGTCGATTTCGACGACATTATTGAAACGCGAATTATACATGGGTAATCGGGAAAGGTTTTTGCGACACCATTTGCGGAGACTGTCGTTTCCCGAGCGATCAGAATCTTCCGTAAGTTCCGCTGTATACCGGTGGAAGCGAGTGCCAGTTAAATTCCGACGTAGCAAATACCGAGTCTATCTCCCGACTGCAGCAGCAGTTTTCGATCTTCCACCGCTAAAAGTGACCGTTTGCCCGATTCCATTAAAAGTGGATGAACGGGGAAACAGAGGGATAGAGCAAAAATAGGAAAGAGGTCGTTCGCGAAGGAGGATCCGTCCCCACTGGCAACTGCACTATCGATTCGATCTGAACTGGTCAGCAATTCAAAATGCAATACAGATAAAGCTCGCGGGAGATATAAAAGTGCCAATGTGCAATTTGTTTCATTTAATTTGTCTGCGTAATTTAGCAACTGCACTTATTTCGCTTCGTATTTTTTTTTTTCGATCGCAGATGCTAAAGTTAGGTCGTGCAATAAAAGACCAAAATTTTTGCTTGATGCCTTTCCTCCACTCTCGGGATATGTCAATGATATATAAATTGCACTTTTACTCACTTATGCACAAGCAGGAAAAAGATTGCTCTTACACGATTATCAATGATTATAGAGTTTTTAAGTATACAAACAATTAAAATCATTAATGCCAAACTATAATTTAATCCGGATAGATCGAAATCAAGCTGGTTAATGCGCATACGCATTCGTTGGCCGCAATCGTAAACGTATCTAGCGCAGGCGCTATTAACCTATTATATTCCAGTAATTGATTTATCATATCTGACTGCTAGCTCGAAATATACGTTGCGAATATAACGAGGATATAATCTTTATGAATTCCAAGCCAATTGCGGCGGAGATTTAACTTTACGTTATTTTTGATGTAATAAATTATCGAGCGTGTGTCCGAAAATGCATCGAATATTTGGGAGGGTTAATTCACATTAGCCATTGATATTTATTTATCCGAAATTTTCCCATTCCCTCGCTATCTTCTGTTCGCGAATAAATCATTTTCGGTGAGAAAATAAAAAAAAAAATTCGCACGGAGAGGCCGATGAATGTGATTTTGATTGAAACGATAAGGGAAAAACACGCAAGAGAGAGGTGTAGGGGCACGTTGTCAAGGCGGGAGTAATAGCTCGGCTCGAAAAATATTGGAAAAGCTTGCACGTGCCCGCCACTCGCTGCTCTTTCCTCCGAGGGAAGAGAGAGAAGACTCGCGCGCTGCCGGTCTTGCATGCGAGCCGGTGAGTGTACACAAAGATTAAACGCCGGTGAAAATTAGATTGCGAAAAGCGAGGCATGCCGTCGTTGCATCCCGCGAAATGAATGTCGGACCACTTTTAAAGAGAGAGAAAGAGAACGAGGGGAGGGGGGGGGGAAAGTGAGGGAGAGCATTCGCGCCGACGAGAAGGGAGAACGCCGTTCTCCGGTGGAAATGAAAATAGTAACACAGGACAAAGACTTTCAGGACGATCCTCGCGAAATCCACGGAAAGTTATCCCGCCAGCCGTAATTCCGCGTGCAACACGCGGCAAAGTGTCGTTCTCGTCCCGCAATAAAGTCATCTGCGAAAAGTGCCAGAGTCCGACCTGCAATCGGGGGATGCGGGTGACCGGGTCGCGGAACAATTTCGCAATAAAGAGAGCGTCCGTATTGGATGCGTACTGTGCGCGCGCGCGAACATGCTCGGACATTTCGAAGCGGATTCTACTCTGTATATACGGCGCGATCGCGCGACTTCTCGCGCGCGAATCGATCGCGAATCCGTATAAAAATGCGCGACGGCAATATCTCATACTTAAAGTTTATAGCTATTCGGCACGGGCTCAGATAACTTGGAGAAAAAGTTTCGCTCCCGGTGTCGACATTACATTTTATAGCCCGCCACGTCGTAATTGAAAAAGTAGCCGATAACGGGGCAATCTGCATGCGATTTGAATAACATTACGCGTTACTGACTACCGAACGTATTATAAAATCGATTCGAGGGCTGGCGAACGCACGCGCGCGAACGATGCCTCGTGACATTGCACGGGAATAATGAAAAAAAAAGAGGGGGTTCTTGAGAGTCGCGTGATCGGTTAGCAATAAATATATTGGTGGAATTTTCGATTGACAAATGAAGAGAACGCGCCGATCGCGCTGCTGGTAACGCTTCAATCAATTTCGTCACGCGGCAAATGCCCGAAAGGCGTGTCCGCGCGAGCGATACTATCGCTAATTAATATCAAAATACGGCCGTATTAAAGCCGTGATTTTCAACGGAGAGCCTGCCGCACGCATCGGAAAACGCGCGAGCCGCCGCTGTAGGAATATTACTGAAAATACGCGGCAATTACATTAACGCGTTTTCCCCGCGGGCTGTCGAGGGCGAGTTTTGGTGGGCGAATCGCGAAACAAATACGGGATGCGTTTAAACGGATTCTGATATACGCCCTGCCCCTAAATAACACCGCGAACGTAAGCGCGCGCGCGCCGCGCGGCGCGACGCAGGGCTCATTTATGGAAACGAAGCGGGGAGGGGCGGTAATTACGGATCGGGAGTCATTTCGGGGCTCGCCGGTACCGCGACCGAATTCGAAAGAGGACGGACCTCCACTCCACGGGGCTCGCTCCGAAATTTCGTGCCGTCCGTCCTCACGTGCGCGGGTCGATACACCGGCGTGTGCGTAATTTCCGATGCGGCTGCAGAGTCGTCGCCCTCCATGTCATCTCCCTCCCACTCACTTAGCGTTGATTGTAAATGCGACCATTTATGCATACATATATATACATATAAATGTTATGCAATGAGCTCGCATCAAATAGTAACGTTCGCGGGAGTGAAAGGTGTCCACAAAGGTGAGACGCCAATAGCGAGGGAGGAGGGCGTGCAGGGGTGACGGTTCGATAGGCGAACCACACATATGCGGCGGCGCAGGTTTATCGTAGATAATTATGGACTTTATTCGCATTTTGGTATCGAAATCCCGGAGGCGAGCGCAGCTCCGTCCGATTTTCGTGCGTGCGGATCGCGCTATCTCTTTCGCGCGTTCGGCCGTACGGTAAATATTAATTTAATTTAAATGGGTTTTCATCCACGCTCTTTTGCGCGCTGATGTACACACATTTCAAACTTTGGCCGAGATGGACGGGCGCCGAGTGCGGCGGTAAGGGCAAGCTTGTGTCTCATTGCTCGAATATGATGTGTTAACAACGCCGGCCAGCGGAATCTGGCCGGGTTAAAATAATGAAAATTTCGCCGGGGCGCGCGCGGCTGCATCGACGTAATACGAGAAAACGTGTACGCTCATTTGAGCAAACATTGAACGAAACAAATGTAATTAAACTGAAATTTATATGGAATAGAACGGGAATTTAATGTCAATATTTTTTTTCTTTATGCCCGACGTTTGCTTCTTTTGACTTGTACTTTTAGATAAATATATCGCTAATATGAATTAACATTTTCCAGATGCTTATAGCTCCTTGTTGCAAAAAGAAATTTGAACACACGTGGGATACGGGGAATCAACGGTTTGAAGTTTTCGAGATATGATTCGCGATTTGCCCTGAATTGTTGTTCGATCAAAATCCTAAATTCTAACAAAAGAAGAATGGCAACTTATTTTACATCCCGCACGAATTATCCGTATATAACAAAAGAGATTGAACACGATTACCCGAATTTCGGGAAACTGGATCAAACTAAGAATACCCCGACCCCATCTATTTTTATTGCGTAATTCGGGGATATTTTCATTGAAAATATCTGATTGACATAAAATAGGTACATTGAAAATATTTTCGTTAACTCTCTCGCTAAAAATATGTAATGCTCTTTTAATTATTTCTCACAGCTAAATTGACACAGATACGAGATTACGTGCCTATATACCTTTCGTGCTAAAAATGTGATACGTTTTTCACCTGATCAAACATTAAACATCACTTTCCACTAAATTCGATCATTTCAAGACTTTAATATGATACGGCGCCGTATACAATTGGATCGCCCTATTTTTCTTTGACGCGCACCGCTAACGAGGGGAGGCCGTTCGTTCGCTCGTTCTCGCGGTTGCCATGACTGACGTCGCACGGTCGGAAAAAATTGCAATTTATTCTCCTTTGGAATTAAAGCGTCCATTACGGCGGGAGCTTGGTATCCGCGCCAGTAACGCCCGGCGGCCCGGTTACTTCCCTATCCATCGCCTAACGTCGCCGGCACTCTAAAACCCCTTTCCGCCCGGCACTTCCGCTACCACCTCGTCCGTTCTTTTCCTCTCCCGCGATAAAGTTACGCCGCTGAAAGGAGCGGACGGGGAGCGGACTCCCCGTCGACGCCGGGCGCGATTTGTCAACCGGGGGATTATCCGTTTTCCGCGTTCCTTTAATGAGATAAACAACGGTGGCGGAGAGACGCGACGCCCGAGCAACGGCGTGGCGTGGGAGGAAAGAATAATTCCTACGGCGACACGAGAAGACACGGCGGAAGATTCGTTACTCTTCCTGCGCGCTTGGTGCCTTCTTAATTTATTCACTCGTCCGCGCCCTCACCGGGAAGAGGTGAATACAGGGCTCCGCGAGTCGAGTCTCGACCCGACGCGTCTCAAGCTCTTCTGCATCCGCGATGTTACACCGCCGACAATGCGAATCATTGTCTGTTGTGGCGTTCCACTTCGAATTTTTCTTAATGCAATATTTCCCTTATTTTCGTCTTCCACCCTCTCTCTTTCTTCCAGTCTCTCCATTCTGATCTACGGTTCATTTATTGAACAGACAGACTCGCGAATTCGCGAGAAATTCTGATTCCCGTTGTGTCCCGATGCATCAATTATGTTTCGCCGCTGACCGAATCGGAATTCGTCGAGGGCATCGGCGAGACAACACCACGAGACCAAATCGCGACTCTCAAATTCCTCGATGGGCGCCATCGATGCATCGGAGCACCAAGTCGTACGGGATAGCACAACAACAACTGCCGCACCGATACGTATGCAAAGCGAATGCGTTTAACCAACTTCTCGCAGAGAATTTCCATTAGTCAGGATAGGAAACGACAGCCCCGTTGAGCGGAAACTCACACGGGGACGGAGCGGGCGGGCTGACGCGAGGGGGGGGGGAGGCTCGGCGATACTGGCTTGTTTTCGAGATACCAAGCCGTCGAATGATTTCGAATCAACGCGTCTGGTAGCGCGTATAATTCAATTTGAATATGTATACCAGGGCCTGCGGCGCGAGTTGGCCGCGCGCGCACATCCGCGTTCCCATCGGGGCTCGCGTAATTCCCGCGTGCATATACAGCGGGTTGTATCTCTTCCTCTCTTCCTCCCCCCCCCTCTCTCTCTCTCGTTTATGTAGTATAGATATTACGTTACAAGAGAATCTATCACTCCTTCTCATCATGCCCCCGTTTTGTCTTGACACGCCATGGTCTTGAGGCGTTTCTTTTTTCATTTATATCTCGCAACCCCTGTCTCTACGACGCGCGTGCGTTTCCCGCATCCGTCGGGAATGGATCACATCGGTTATCGAGCACATTTGCCGGGATACTTTAATCTCTCCCGCGCGCGCGATAATACACGCCCGCGCGACGAAGATATTTTTATAATGCTCGACGCGCCTCGAATTTTTTTACCCGCGCGGAAGCTTTCAAGCGGCGTCACGAGGGATTTCTTTACGAGCGGCATGATGCTGATGGCGGCTGCGGAACGACGGGAGGGCGGCATACACACAGCCCCCGTGTCGAACGACCGTTCCCTCTCTTCCCGACTTAAGAGCGGTGGCAAGTCCGGGTGGGGTTTCGGCGGGCGTGCGATGCGAATGTCGAAGGGCCTGCGCTGAATTTATGCAGATGTATGCCGACAATATTCTAAATAAGTAGGTAGGTACACCCTCTCCGCGCAAACGTCCCTCCGCCGCATCCCGCCACTGGCGAATCCGACCAACCAAACGCGATCATCCACCGTCGTCTTCGGGCTCATTGTAAAATCACAGCGACGGCGACGGCGACGGTGACGGGGTCCCTACGGCTGTTCTCTCGTGGTGGCGTCTCAGCGGCGTCTTCGGCGCAATTAACGTTTCTTAGCCGCTCTCGCGTTTCTCCGAGTGTCTTGACGACGACGACGACGACGACGACGACGACGACGACGACGACGACGGCGGCAGCGGCGAAGCTTCTTGCGGCGACCGGAGAGAACAATCGAAGTCTCAGTGGGAGAGTCCCCGCAATTCGGCGAACTTGTGAATATTCACGAGGCCCCGTCGCGCGCGCATTCGAGGTCTTTCTTGAATTATCTAATCCCGAAACAACGCCACGCGTATTCCTTTTGTAAAACATGCGAATTATACCCGTCCGAAACTTCGTTCGCATTGCTTAGGTACTTGTCGTTTTATCGAATATAAAAATTGAATCCCGACGATTTGTTGTAATTATTTTCTGTTTGTGGATTACACATGGAGAGAACTTTTTTTTAAATTTACCTTGAAAATCATGTTAATCGTGGGACAACATAGTATTTCGATGAATTTTATGTGATTTTCTTTGTTTTTTTATTATGTACTATACAACAAAAATTATTGTAGTACCTACACAGTAAAAAAAACAGAGAAAATCACATAAAATTTGTCGAAATACTATGTTGTCCCACGATTTTCAGGATAAATTTAAAAAAAATTCTCTACGTGCATGACCTATAAGGATATGATTTTATAGTTAATTCTAAAGCATTAATTTATTAATCAGTTAAAAAAATACCATGTACTTGGCAAGTAATTTTCGAATATTTAACGTACTCAATATAAAATATAAAATAGTTATTTAATGATTGAGTTTTAAAGCTATGATGAAGAAGATTTACGGATAATTGCAGTTATTAAAGTTACGCAATTATTATTAAATCTTTCCCTCATTATAAGCTATATTTTTGCGCTTTAATTACTTTACTGTCCGTTTAAGGGAATATTATAAAAGGATAATAAAAGAACAATACCCATTAATTTTATTCTGAAATTAATCGATTGTGCCATTTACCATGGAGGATCTCGCACTCTTGATTCCTACATCATATAAATTTATTTTCATCGCTCGTATAAACGCTCCCATTTCTTTAACCCAATCGTCGTTTAGAAACTCATAGACGGTGCACTTAACGGCGTCGAGGGTCGAGGGAGGATGAAGGGTAATACCTCGGCGAATTTCAGCGGTCGAGTGCACTCTTGCCGAGCGATGAGAGGGCAAGGACGACTTTCAATTTACGCAAGAACCACCGCCGTCACGTATGCGCATAGATTAGTAGGTCGCCCTGCGACGTAGACGTAGCGCCCTAATCAGCACTTGGCGTTTTAACGCGGTTAATTGCGCTTCAATTAGCCGGGGGTCGTGCCTCCTCTCATCCCTTCCAACTGAAGGCGGAGAGGGGGAAGGGGGGGAGGTTGGGACTTTCTTGCTCCTGCCGTTGCTCGCGCGAGGAGCAACGCGGAGGAACTTTCGCGATCGTCGGGCCGTAGCGTGCAATTAGGTGCAAAGTCCCGTGCATTAAGAAGACCGGCAAGAACCGTTAAAAGACATTGCCGACAGAAGATTAGTCGACGATAACGTCGGAGTTACATTGCCGTTAAAACGGCGCATTAGCGTAATGCTCGAGTGTGTTATTTTTCCCCCGGAAAAGACGGTATCTCGCTTTCGCTTCTCGTTACGCGGTACTCCAATCGGCGACTGTTACGCGAGCGCCTCGAGGCGCCTCGGGAGCGCGTATACGAGAGAACGAGCGTACGGATAGACTTCTGCAACCCCGTCCCCTCCCTCCCCCCACCCCACCTCGCGTAAGGCAGACGCGAGAAAATTATAACGTAATCGTTACGTCGCACGCAACGCTCGTGAGGTGAAGGAGATCGAAACGCAGTCTCGAAATTCGCCTTCTCGTGCCGGCTGGGCAGCGTACCCGCGTCGCTATCGGCCGTGAAATAAATCACAGAATCAATTCTGATACATACCGGGTGGCGCCATAAATAAAAGTGCGGGATAAAACCAGAGATACCGCGCCGTAGATCGCGATGTCTGTTACGTATAACCGGACCGGGTATAGAGAGTGGGGGAGGGAGGGGGAGAGCGGAAACAAATGACAGCGCATAAGCGGGTGGAAACACTCGAAAGTCGGTTGTTGCCGCGACGGTCGACACGGTGGTCGCGCGGAATTTGAAATTCAAAGCGTTCGAGGGGGGGAAAAGCCGGCCGATAACGGGTGGGTAAGAGAGAGTAAACAGATAGGCGAGAGACGAAGAACGAGCGCGGAATGGCCGCGAGAGACCCGTGGGCAAAAATACACATTAGTGGATTTGAAATTTAGATACCGGCCCTGCCCCACTTCACCCCTTAACCCCTGCAGGGTGAAATTGAGCAGTCCGTGCGCGAAAACAGAGGCCGATTTGCGGGGCGGCAAGGAGCGGCTTCGGCTTGCGGTGGCGGCCCCTTACACGCCGCGCGTGTCTCGAAACGCCCGATTCCGAGCCTGATCGATGTTACGTGCGCGAGGTCCACTTCTTCTGACCTCGTTCCTCCTCCCCCTCTCTCCCTCCCTCCCTCCCTCTTCATCGTGCACGGGGGAGTGTATTTTTGCCAACGAGCCGCGTACGGGTCCGCATTCGTTCCACGTTGGGTTCTACGTGTGCGCGAGCGCGAGCGGCGCCCTAGATGTTAGCCGGGCGGATAACATCGGGGGCGCTCTCGCCACCCTCTCCCCCCCCGGGTTACGGGAGAGCGTTGTTTGTACTTACTTGTCATGTACGTGATGTAGTGCGAGTCGCTGATGTTTCCTGAAAGAAGCTCGTTGAGTCAAGTCGTAGTACGTAGCGTCCCCGGCGACGCCTCGCGAGCCCGCGCGGGGCACGCACGCGGGGCGCGCGTGCTGTGCGTGCGCGTTCGTGACGCGCGCGCTTTGCGTTACGCGGATACGAACACCATGACATTTCATTTCTGTGTCGTCGATACCTCGCTGCGCTGAACTAAACACGCCGGCTTTATTTATCTAATTATATTGCCCATTAGAGAGCCGGCGCGGCGGGAATTAATCACGTACATTAGCGCATTGATTAGTTCCACGCGCCTAGATTTATATATAAAGAGAAGGCAAATAATATTGTGAAAGTTAATTGTCCCCTCCCCTTCCCCCCTCCCCCCGCTACGCTATGCTTTTCGTGTTTACCACCGCGCGAGTGTACGTATCTGATCGCACCCCGACAATGGAGTAAGGAGTATATACGCGGAGGCTTTCGATATCCCTCTCGAATTTCATCGCCATACTGCGTCGATTTCGAAGCCACGAAGGCATGCCATCGACACGCGACTTGCATCCCTCGATAATACAGTCGCGCGCGCTCTCGGGGAGCCGTGTCGATCTCCTCCGACTCCGGAATATTCGCGTGTGTGAAAGCGCCGGGGCATGGCACGAACCCCTCGGGAGGCACGAAAGGTGGCCGCGCGGGAGGGTTGAGAGGAAGGGTGGATGGGGCGATAGGGGGAGGGAGGGAGCGTACGGCATGGTTTGCGAGCGACTTGGTCGGCAGCTGTCGTGAAAGCTCTCGGAAAAGCGTGAAAGCGCGAGATACGTTTTCGCATGCGTTCCCGTTCGCGGAATATAACCCGTCGTCACCGCGTCGCTGACAATCGCGATATTTTTACGCTCGATGTTTAGCATTCATTCTTGTATGGCCGTTGAAACGTGTATCTCGTGTTCGCGCGAATAAATGAATCGCCAATGGCACGCTTTAAAATTCAAAGTATCCTCGCGCTGCGAGGGGGGGATTAAAACGGAAAATTATAACTTCTGCCAAAATTATGCGGAGGAGAAAATCGTACGGTCTATATTTATTCTTTCGCTAATATTATTAGTTCCATCTATCATTGGTATGGATATAATTATATTACCGAATATAGACATAATCATATACACCGAAAATATAATTATAAAGCTCTCTAAAATAAGATGATGGAGATCTGATAACGATTCATTATTGAAAACTGACATATCAAATTTATAGTCTAATTTTACATCTACTTATAATTTTACATACTTTTTATGCTTTTCACGTTTAACAGAAAGTATCTCTTTCACTTTAAAATGTGTTAATATTATAACAATCGTAACAATCTGCTGCCATAATTCTAATGTGTTTAAATCGTTCTAAATTCAATATTTAATCCTGTTCGTCTGATCATCTATTATTCTACTGTGTCTGACCCATCTACTGTCGCTCTATCTATACTAATAATCGTGTTACAAAATTTAATTGGTTTTTTAATCGTGACCGCAGACATATCGCTACAAATAATGTAATAATTTCAAAGACATGTGTAATTCATTCAGCAGCCACCACTTTTCGTAATAATAACGCAAACGCGCTCCTTCATGCGTGAAGCCTCCCGCAGACAAACAGGCGGGTGCATCCCAAGATAAGCAATCGCGACGTCGCCATTTCGGGCGCGTACGTCAACCAAACCCAACTGTTATTCCGTCTTGTTTGCGGAGCTCTCGTCGACGATACGTCGCGTCGTCTCTCATCGTTGAAGAGATTTCTCTCCCCGAATAGAACGGAATATTAATTTGGCGAGATTGCGCGAGAAGGTATCGGCACACGCTGCCTCTTCTCTTACGACAGGGCCCCCGGTGGATGTAAATTAACTTTGAGAAACAATCTTGTCGTTAACTTGGCGTATAATAACGCGGGCGTGGTATCGCTACGCTCCTGCCCTTTCGCACCCTTCGCTGCCATCGGGAGATGCCCGTCTCCTTCGCGGCGGTACGACAGCCCGATCGCTCTCCCCCCGTCTCCTCATCGACGTCGAAGAGTATTTATGCGATATATTTTATCGTGTCTTTCATTCGTTTCGCGACACGACGCGCCGGTCCCCGCGTAATAATCCTCGGCCATCCTTCTTCCGTTTTCCCCGCTTGATCCCGGAGTTTATATCTCGCGATTATTCATGACAGAGGCGGCAAGTTGCGCGCCTCTCCCCGCCCGTCACCCCTTCGTACTTTCCCCGATTTTATTCGCGCCCGCTCTAACGGCCACTCATTAAATTTGCCGCTTTTAATAATCGAGGCAACGACGACGACTCACGTTCCCGATAAGGAGTCATTACACCCCCCCCCCCGCCACGGTTTTATATTCGCATAACGTAAATATAAGTTTGCGCAGAGCGGAGGAGCGAAATTATGCGCCCGAGCAATGTCGGTGTATCGGTGAGAGACGGGCACCCGTAAATGTATTGCCCGAGATTATTTTCCCCGTCGTAAAAAGTTACGTGTCACAGGCCTTACACGCTCCGTGCGACAGGCACGGGAACGCGAAAATTGCCACCGTCGCCATGAGAGCCATGTGAGGTTTTTATGATGGGAATCAGGAGCGCACCAAAGCGAGTCTAGCTGATGAGCCCGAGTATCATTCTTTTATTTTTTCACCTCACCTCCCGGGAGTAGTTCTTTTTAATATAGTACATACCATATAAAAGAGAAATTGTACATGCCCGGACGTTTGTTATGTTAATCTGATGAGAATTAAATCCGACTCCGGTTAATTTGTGAGAAATATTTTTCATAACATGTCCAGAATTTCTCAAACGCTGGCGCTCCTTTCGCGCCCTTAGCCATCCTCAAAAAGATATATATACGGTCGATGTTGAGCGAACAGCGGAATTTTACCGACGAGCGAGAATCCGAAAACGGCCGGAGTATATAAATGCATTTTATAATTAGTTCCTCCATTGCGCGCGGGCTAACGTTAAATTAACGTCAGCCCTCGGCGTTATGACGAAGTTGCCGTGCGCGGTAACTTGCGAGCGCGATACGTCACGGCCGTTGGCAGAGGGAAATCCATGCGGGCCGGCATAATGCGAATCTATAACTCAACTCATGCATCTCGTTATCGCGAATTGGTGTGCGCCCCGTCTCATCGAATCCCGATGACAAAGGCGTCCCTCCACGCCCGCGTTTCAGGCATCCTCCCTGACACTTCTATTCATCAGAAAAAATATCGAACCCGGGGCTTCAAACAAACATTTGGTTTTTGCAAACGACAGTTTTAACTCGTTTTTATGTTCCCCGTTGTGTTTATTTTTCAGCACGAGCGGGACAAGTTTATCTGATGTGTGTACCGATCATAAGTGAAGATTGTCCGTCCCAATAATCGCGCGTAAATACGCCCGTTGCCGGAAAACCGGGTCACCCGCAGAAAAATATGCGGGAGAGAAAAAAAAATACAACCGGCGAAAGAAACGCGTTCGCGCGTTAGCGATTTGATACATATGTATCATATGTTTAAACAGAGATCCGTCATATATATGCGTCATTACCGTGAACCGAGTACGATGCCATGTCGGCATCGTGGCTCGACGATCCGTATATAACTGACCTATTTACGTGGCCGCGGCCATGGCGCCGAGATACGTATCGCGATCACGTGTATATACCCGGAGCTCGATCGTATTCTCGTGCGAGTCCGGGGGATCATGCGAGCCGGTCGCGCGGCACAAAGGCAAGTATTCGCCTCTCGCTCGTTGAGACGGGCAAATAGAGCGACTCATTTGCGAGAAGACGCACGAACGTCTCCCAACTCTGGCACGTCGCGACGACGTAAAAATCGCGCGCGCACACTTAGATACGTACGTGGACGACGAGGCTCGGACAGAATTCGAGGATCGGTTATTAAAATTTCGTGTCCGCGCCGTCGGATTCCGCAAATTCTGACACCATCAACGGTAGCATTCCACTGCGGATTGACAGATGTGTACGTGCGCGTATACGTACGCGCGCGTGGCACTCCGGCGCGTGTGCGCGTGTACGGGGCGCGATTTTTATTATCACTCATTCCGCGCGGTCTCCCCTTCGTCAGGCATTCCGGGGCTATCAGACCGCGGCACATTCACGCCGTCGAATTCCTACGGAGCTTTCCCCGGCGCGGCGGCGGGGAGGGATGTCTATCTTAATGGAAGAGCAAGACGTCCGCCTGACGCTCGTGCCCCCGGCGGAACTCAATATAAACGGCGCGAGGGGAAGGAATTTTATGGCGCATCAGACTTGACACTGGCTAAATCGCGGCTTATTGTCGATATTATATGCCGGGACGGTGAGCGCGAATAGCTCGCGCCGTCGACGTAAAATGAATCGTTTCGCTCAATTTTCATCGTTCGCGAAAACTCATTCAGTTCAATTCCCTCAAACGTTTCATACTCCCGTTAGGATTCGAATCGCACATTCGGTGCGATTTGGAAGAAACTTAGAACGGATGTGTAAAATGCAAAATGTTTTGCAAACGGTCGGAATCACAAAGGTGCAATGTGCCAGCTGAATTAATTCGGCGGTGTCATCGGTCGCCTGCGGCCGCTTACCGATTGAGTTTAATGACCGGCGTTCTGATTTCGCACGCGCAGTATGCAGAATCGGTTTCTCACGGGGCTAGTGATGTACAATGTTGGCGAGCGCGGTGAGACCGCGACACGCGGGAACCCGGCAGCGCGAATTTGCCTATTACATTCGATACTTCTTAAACTACGCGGCAGTTCCGTAGTAGTTTAGGCTATTCACCAATCTCAGCGTTCCCAGGGGAAGCAGAAGTAAGTACCACAGCGCACAAAGACGCTCTACATTACGCTTGTACGGATTACAGAATTGTCGCAGCGATAGAAATAAAATTTTTATTTAATTCAATCCCCAAAATCGGGAATTACATATGCTACATCTCATGAAAATCGATATAATCTTTTTCCTGCATTGCGGAAGTAACGATACATTTGCAATAATTTCAATAAAAAATAAAATGTGCAATTTGCGCGAATTGAATAATGATATGAAGTGATCACAGAGCGAAGCAGTTAATTAGAGCGTCTTTGTGCAACTTTACCGCGTTTGCATCTTCCAATCAAGTGACAAGTAGTTTAGCTAATCGTCGTTTAGCGGTACCAGTAATAGTTAATAAGAGGAAAATTAGTCATATCCAACTGCGATACAGTTATATAACATTATCAGCGAAACTGGGTAACGCAGCAGTATATATGACGCGGCACGTATTTCCTTCGCTCCCCTTAATTTCATTGGCAATATTCAGATCTTCGCGAGTTTCCTGAAATCCCATCTATCCTACATATACCCATCCTATCCCTCTTTCTCGCTCTCTCGCAATTGCTGTGCCGAAGTTTCAAATTAATTGACGTTAAACCTGCTTCGTGGCGCTTCGGATATGATGATACGCGATCAATATAGACCAATATACCGCGAATGCATCATGCGAGATAGCTTGTTTGTCAGCTCATTCATAACATCCAGGTTCATAGACCGGGGGCGCATTTATATTTATCCTGTGACAGATTTTAAAAAATCGCGAAAACTGTAAGCGCAAAATAGTATTTAGAAATGTACACAGTTAGAAAAGATTCGATTAAGTATTTTTTATGTTACTTATGAAAAATAAGCAATTTATATTCACAGCTTATTTACCATCAACATTTATGTATTTAAAAAATATATTAATTGTAAACTTTTAAAAAATGATATACTGAGGATACACCTGAGTAGCACCTGATTTAGACTGCGCGCTAATCATTTTAGCCATTACATTTATCACTCCTGAGAGAATAAAGCTAATAATGGAGGAGCAATTAATCTAGACTTAGCTAAGTTCGATATTTCGATATACCGCCGTAATCTTTGTCAAAGGACGGATTTCGTTCTAAGATTCTATAACGACGACGTTCTAGAAGCATGTCCGAATGTTGGTCGATGAGCGGTTGGTCCGAATTTCGCGGACGAGACAAGGACGGACCGATTTCAATTGTCGTCGCCCGACGTCGTAGACGTCGACGTCCTTGTCGGCAGTTCCACGTTTCGAATGGGCCATCTCCGCTATCCCGGGGCCGCTAAGAGGGTGGAATTGATTAAATAATTGGCCCCTTAGATCGGTCGGCTAGTTTCTGGAATGAATACGTTGGCGCCCGGCCAAATCCCGGCTTGAGCTCCCGAGGAACGCAGGGAAGAAGGGGACGAAACCACCAATCCGGACAAAGTGCCGCGAGGACAGTAGATGGCTTAATAATGGTTTCGATTGGGAATGGGAAATCTGCTTGTCACATCGGTTATTAGTTTCGAGAAGTTAGCACCTTTCGCGGCCGCGCCTACGCCATCGTGTGTGTCAAGTTTCTAATCTACTGGGGACAGTTCGATAAAACTGGCCATGGAATATCGATTAATGGAAACGCGGTTCTAGAAAGAGAGAGAAAGAGAGAGAGAAGAAAAGAGAGAGAGGGGGGGGGCAGAGGCAAAAGATGTATGTAATATCGAATTCCGTTTCCCGCTGGTTTTCCAATAAACTCACCATTTCGAATTTGTGTACACGGAATATGGACTCAAATCTTTTTCCTGTGATTGCACCGCAAGCCCAGGAGAAATCCTACATTAAGAAATCTCACCAGCCTTGACCAACGTTTTCGCACAATATGGTGTCCGAGATGAAATATTTTTCCTCAAAATAAAATATACTTTTTCGAGAGAGGATATCGTAGGAATCGAGTACGGAGGGGCAATCGATAAGCCGCAGCTTGCCAGTATGTTGTGCATTTGCGGGACCTCAATGCGACACTTATTTCATTTTCTCTCTTTCTTCCTTTTTATGAAACTGAATCACGTCTGATCGATCAGATAATGCTAATGCGGTCTACCGGCATAAGCCAGTAATTTTATTCAGTCGGCAACTTTGTTGAAACTAGCCAGTGGTGGTTCGGTACTCCTGACGTGTTAAAGACCTCAAAGACTTCGCGTGATATCCCTTCCAGGAACGCGTTCCAGATGATAATGGAGGGCATGCGATTAAAACGACTGCTGACCGAACTATTATACTAATTAGAGCTTCGGTTCTAGGACTTGTACCGTAATTTTAATGCCACTTCGCCCGTGCCATACGCTAAATCTCAATTAAACTCATTTAAACCATGAGACTTGATTACTCTTACATAAATGTGTATAATATACGCACAAATACACATATAATGTTATAAAAGTTTCAATCCGCAATAGAAAAGATCTCTTAGATAAATTGAGCGTATTTTATTATAAAAATGACGAACTCCCTTCTGGATTCTTGGAATCGTGTTTTATAAATTTAGCTTGTTTATTGCAAAAAAAAAAAAACATCAGAATATAGAAATATATAATACGCAATTTTTGAATTCTATCAACGAAAAATATGATAATTAAATCCTGATCCACGATATTTAAGCGGGTTAAGCAAATACATTAGCGCTTGCTATTTCTCTCGATTAAGAGAATAATAATTTTGAAATAGAGAGAAATCTTATTTTCGGGCGCAGCCTCCGTGCCAGGCCGCGCGGTATTTCAGTTCTCGATATCTCATAACAGTGGGTTAATCGATTCCCGTAAGTGGTTTTCCTGTAATATTCCCGAAAACGTAATCTGACTTGACCGTATTTCTGCGGAAACGAATCGGAGCGATTTCGGTGGGGGCCCTCAGATAATGGACATAAATATTCTCAGCCGGGTTTTTCGGATTTATATTTCGCGTCCGTATCAGGGATCTCATTTGCATCGAGAATTTACCGTGGGCGACGGGGAAGCGTTCGCCCGCAAACCGGACCGAAGCGCCGCAAAACAGTGCGACCACCGCTACACACGGACGCTAACGCGGGCCGCGCTCGATTGCGCGCACCGTGGCTAAGGTCAGGGCAAACAAAACCAAAAGGAAAGACATAGACGACGCGAGAAATGGAGGGGAAAAAAAGCGGGAGAGAGAGAAAGAGAGAGCTACCGTTCGGACGGGTCGACCGGTTTACCTCGCCAGCTAGCTGAATTATTGAAAAATAATACTCCCCGTAGCCTGAGAATGAAATATTATTCTCAGCCCGCTTCGTTCCGTGCGAACGCTTTATGAACAACTGCTTTTCTCAAAGAGGCCCCGCGACTTCATTAATCCTTACGGTAACGCCGGAGAATCTGACTAAGCTTAATCAAATATTTTGCTCCCTGATTTGAAAGAGGATAATGGTCCGAGGCACTGGAACGAACGCGCGAAAGTGCGACTATCCAGCTCGATGTTCTGCAATTTATTCATGATACAACCTGTGCAAGTCTAAATATTTTAATAGCAAAATAACCACAAGAAAAGGATAATTGTGCGAATGATCTTTAGGAGCTGTTTTTACAGGATTGTTTCTTTAAATCGCATTTGCCTAGATTGATCGATAAATCTGACTTTATATTACGGCACATTTTTGTGAGGAGGCGAGGCAGCTTCAGGGCGAAATCGTACGCGTGATTCTCTTTTACGAGTTTCTCGCTCAGTTTCACGAGTTAAGCAACGCTACGCAGTAAGAGAAACGTAAGCGGCGAGCATGCGAAACGGGGTGAATCGAAGAGAGAAAGAGAGAGGGGGAGAGAGAGAGAGAGACTGTTGATGAAAGACGCGACATCAAGATTCGTGTTTTCACATCCTACGACTCGTTTTGCTTCCCTCCCTCTCTTTCTCTCTCATCTTTGCCCTGGAATTTCTGCCGTCCGTGACGCTGCAGCTGCAAAAACAGTCTAGGATTTTTATTCGAGTTTTATGATTTAAATCGCATACTCCGCGATATTCTCCCACCCACGTTGCCAAGGAGTAGGAGGCGCGCGATCGAGTCAGCAGTTGATTTTATGCTTTATTTTTATGGCTTTACGTGTGGCAGGCTCCTGTGGCCCCCGGCCGCAATATGCAGCGGATAAATTCTATATCATTCCCTTCTCGTAACCCACTAAATCTCTCCCCCCCCTCCCCTCCCAGATTCTATCTAACGGACGAAAGTTGATCTTATCTCGGGGTTCCCCTTGTCGCAACCGCGAAGGAGTTACGCGTTCCGTATTACGCCTAAATGATGCTGAGTCACACGCGCGAAGTATTATAAACGTAAAATACCGCTTCAATAAAATGCTATAGCTGATGCTTTTAATTCGCCAAGAATAAACACTGGCCTTGTGTACTTAGGTCGAGAACTTTATTCAAACACTCGTTGGTTGTTGGCCTATGTAGATTAACGTTGCGTCAGGTGATACGCTCTAGGCGTTCCGCGGGCACAGGCTATGCTCGACAGTTGCTTCACCCGCGATCGCCCGTTCGCGATAGGTTTACAAAAGGAGACCCGCTATTCATGCGCGATCGAAATGCCTCACCCGTAATGGGGCGCCTGACGAGGCAGTTAGCCGCGAGATTGAAACGTGCGCGAATTCCGCCTTCATGCGCGGGGGTGGAGGGGGGGAGGGGGAGAGGAGGGAAAACGTCCATATCTGCGGTTACACAACGTACACCGCTGCGGTCGTTCCTTCTCATAGATTGCACAATGCACTCGGCGACGATGCGTGTGCATCGGGATGTTCACGTGCCGCCCCCGTGCCGTGAAGCCCCGGCGCGCCAGCGCGGCTATGATCAGGCCGGCGTAATAACGAGAAAGCATAAATTGACAATTTGTCCCGGCGTATTGGTTTCCCTGGCCACGAGCCGCGTCCGATGCAATAATTGGTATACGCTGTCAAGTGCTACTCCGCCAACGATAGCTGCAACCCTCACCTCTACCGCCCTGCCCGCTGTACAGCGGCCAACCTGCGCGCTCGCACATCACCCGTTATCTCTCCTCTTGACGGCGCTATACCCTCGACCATCGGTGCCGAAATTTGACGAAGATGTTTAGAGCGCGCGGTGGAAAATAAACCGATCGAAAATAAACTGATCGAATCGGAAATTCGCTTGTAAGTATCATAACCGGTGGTATGTAAGAATCGCGTGTGTTTTTATAATAGGAAAAAATTTTTGGTGTACAGAATTCCCGGATAAGTTTGTCGAGATATCTTAACCAACTTCAGAAAAAAAAAATACCATATCTCCCCTCTGAGTTTCTTTCAGCTCAAATCGCTCGGTGGTATAGCCGGTCTAAAGCAACAGTCACGCGAGTGAACAATTGCTAACGGTGGGGGGAAAAAAGAAGGTATGTCTCAAATCGATTAGACACTCGATTAAACGCCTGCCGAGAATTGTGTTTATATATTATCCCCTAAGAAAGGGCCGCGATACGCTCGATTCGCCAGCAACGGCCCCCAACGGAGAAATAGTCATAAACCTTCCGGCGGAAATTCAAACGCGACCTGGCTTTCCGAACAATTTACCTCGCGATGCGATCTCTGCATTTGATTCACGAGCTGACGATGGTGCCGCGGGTGCATCGGATGCACGCAGCTGCAGACGATACGGAAGACTGGAGCGGATGCCGCCACGTTTTTGCACCCCGGGGCTACAAGAACAGGATTACAAAGATTCTTTGTACGCGCGACGGTGGATGGGGCGGAAAGGGAACGGCAAAAGCGGCGGGAGGAGGGCGGAGGAGTGGGCGAAGGACGGGAGGGGGGAGGGAGAGCGGAGGTGGGAAGGACGAAAAGGGTGCGACGCGCGGGAAGTCAAAAAGGGTAGAGAATAAAGTAAACGGTAGCTACCCTCGGAAAACGACGAGACAACAAAGAGCAACGAATGCTCGTACCACGCCGGCCTGCCTCGAAATGAATCCTATATTCCGGGGCATGTGATCTCGAAATACGCGCGCGCTTTATGTAGGGAAACTATTAAAGCTGATCGTACATACGAAAGCTGAAATGAAATATTTTGCGAACGTCAAGGAGGCAAATGCGGCGAACGGATGAGCGCGTAAAGCGGAGCGAGTTACCTTTGCCGCTCGCCCGAGAATCGATGCTTGGCAACGAGCATGTAACGACGTTGTATATACACGTGTATACGTAATGCCGTAACGTACTCTCGTTAATCACATCACGCCGCTATCTGACTTTTAATAATTCCCGAGGCAAGAGACAGCTCCTCCTCCGCCTCCTCGCTTCCCAAAGTGCACATTTCGACGTTTCTGTTATAAACGGATCTCCACGCCGTTTACCTTGCAGTATCAGGATAATGTAATTTGTACGAGGAATTATTCGACACGATTGGATGTTTAAACAATGCTTAGAACACGGTACGTCAATCGAAATGCCGTGAGTCAATTAACTCAATCGATCGCGCGCTCTATGAAACTATCCGCAAATTATTTGCAGAGCGCTAATTAGATGCTAATTACCTCATGTAACTAATTGGCGCCGGTAAAGGACGGGTTTTACTTGACGACCGCAACGAGAAAATCGTTGCGGAGCAGCGGGAGGTAAGGGCCTGATAAGCGTCCCGGTTCGTGTCATTTCTCAAAAAGTCTACGTCGATAAAAAAAGCCGTGTACGCTCGACATTATTAGCTTAACAATTTGCGTGCCACAATTACAACTTGCCTCGGCCCTTTCCTCCCGTTCCAACCGGCCTCGAACTTTTGCGATGTTTTGTCGTCGTTTGACGGTAGATTCGCATCAAGTCGCTAATCTAAAGAAAGGGAGACGAGCGAGCGAGCGAGAGAGAGAGAGAGAGAGGGGGGGACACATGAGGTATAGAGTGGTATAAGCCTCGGCTCTCCTATGGTAGTTCTATGGTTTGGGCGCGAGGCAGGCGACCAACAGAAAAACACGCAGGCCACGCGAGGCTCGCATTTTTCAAAGGAAACCTCTCGGCGACGACAAAAAAAGATTCGCCCCTTCGATTTAAGATCGGATAAAATCGCACGGTTAGCACGCGTTTGCGTCAGAACCGACGTTTCTCAAAGAAAGTCGGAATGTGTCGGAAATTCACTTTAATCCGTTCGTTACTTGTCGGATTGTATACACGGTCCCTGAACTATCGCTGTCTCTTTGATCTGACGGATTCATCGACTGAATTAAATGTTATTTTTTTTTCGCAACACGATGACAGGAAAAATTGCGCATCACAACTTGTTATGACAGAATATTTCTTCGAATGGCATTACAATTATTTCACATCAACTGTAATCAATAATCTTTAAAAAAAAATTTGTTTACCGTTTGTCTGACTAATATATGACTTATACTACTGAAGCATTTAATAATTGTGTGCGGTACGACGTATGTCATTAAATTTTTTTAAAATGTTAAACTCGGATGTATTATTTTTATCTTAAACGGACTTTTGTTCATTTTATAAATAAAAAAATGTGCGTTTAAATAAAGACAATAATTTAAAAATTTAAATGTCATGTATTCGCGAAACATCTCTTTTAGATATTTCAAGACTGCGATAAGCGCTTGTCACACAGTAGAAGAGTCCATAAATTATAAATGCAAAATGTCCTCTACGGTTGCAACTGCGAGTCGTTCGCATAATGCGCAGCACAATGTAAGCGAAATGGCGTCCCATGTATTAAAATAACGTCATTTCATGCGCGCCGCCATCGAGCGGGCGAAAGAAAAAGCATGGTTGGTAGATGATGCTAAAAAGCTTTTGTCCAGTGCAGTAACGGAAACATCGTGAGATGGCTTCCAGAAACTACACGGTATACATTTTTCAACGAAATACTGGAGAGAACACCTGATATAGTCTTTCTAAAATTACAACTACATTAGACGTATGATGGTTGACGAATAATATTTCACTTTTCTTTAAATTAAATTCTCTAATTAATTTGAAATTAATTTTCTCTCTTTTAATGAAAATATAAAAATATTAATGTAGTTTAATATACTATATAAAATATAATATTAATCTAATACTGGATGCCTTGATAAAGTATAAACGAAATAAGATCCATTTGAAATTCAGCGGAAACAAAATTTTGCCATTTACTTATCTTTCTCCGAGCCTTAAATGCGCAAAAGCCCTTTCATACATTTACATTAATTGCTTTCACGATTAGATCTTTTCGCAAATTTCTGCCAAAGATAATTTGATATTCATTTATCCTATTCACCTTGTGATACCTTCCATAAAACAGCATCCCTCCAGCGAGCGCTGGCCGTTTCGCGAAAATATTGTAAAACTTCACCTCTCCTTTTTGAAGTCGGCGGGCGCAAAATGCGTCCTCGTGGACGACTTGCGCGTGCTAGCCACGAAGTTCCCGAAGCCGCCGAGGTAAACGAGGAACGATTACGAGGAAGCGAGCCCTTCTCTTCGCCGATACCCTGGCGAAACGAATCGGCGATCCCGCCAGGCCGACGAGAGAGGCCCTTGAGCATCATCGTAGCTTTTAATTAAGCTTTACTTGCCGGTGCAAACTTTGTTGTTGGACGCCGGGCCGTAGACTCCTCGGGGACGGGACCGGGGTAATTCAGACTGAACGAACGGACAGCAGCAAGTTTATATTGGTAGACAGTCTCGAGTCTATTATTAGGTGCCGCCTCTGATGTGGACAACGGCGAGTTGCGAGTGCGCGACGCGTGGGTCCGATTTGCATCCGGCACAAGCTCGGACGTTTCCCCGAAGGATCACGATCTCATTATACCCTCTGGGGGAGCTGGGAATGTCAAAATCCGAGCGCTACCGCAACGTGATTGCTTTCGCCAGCAAAAATATTGTTGACTTTCGATCAACAATCAGTGGGAAAATTGCTCATTATACGAATACTATCACATACATTTAGGAAAGATATTTCTTTTACATGTTTTATACTCCAAATAAGATTTGAATTTCTCACTGCTATTAATTTTGGTACGAAGAGCTCTCAGCGAAAAATAATCTTTATAAGATTCTGATCAGCTGCCGCGTAGACCGCAAGATCTCGCGCATCGCGGCGCGAAAGAAGTCGCACCATTGTAGAGAAAAATGTGAATACTCGAAATCGGTCGTGACAAATGAAAGCTCGATGTGAGATGGCCGACTAATAACATATCTTTATATGTTATTAGTCGGCCATCTCACATCGAGCTTTCATTTGTCACGACCGATTTCGAGTATTCACATTTTTCTCTACAATGGTGCGACTTCTTTCGCGCCGCGATGCGCGAGATCTTGCGGTCTACGCGGCAGCTGGGAACTTTGTATTTACATCGACCTCGTGGGACAATGACTCTTAAAGTCCCGGTGTCTCGCGTGTTGTTTTTGTGCAAAGTAAGCTACCGCACAGTCGAGGATCAGCTGGTATTTTCTTTGCGAACCCGGCGGAGCTTATCTCTTTACAAAGTGTTTTGGCGACTTCTCCACGTAATCCTGCGAAAATAATTACGCGGTCCAGTCAAATGCGTTACGACTAATTGCTGTCTCGAGTTACAACAGACTTTAAATTACTCGATTCTTTAGAATCACCTCTTTCGTGTCGTAGACTTCTTGAATAAAAAAAAATAACTTTTTGAAAAAACTGACATTAAATGTTTAATACGATTCGATCAAATGCCTCTTTTAAAGGTGTATTAGTCAATTAAACCGGACAGTGTGTATTTCAATGGGTGATTGGTCAATTCTGTGCGGCACGCAGTTTACGTTCCATGCGTTCTAACAAATGATTATCACGATTCACATACTGAACGCGCTTTATGCCAAAAATGCGTTTCCTTCCAAATGCGTTCAATAGCGAGCGGTCATTCATTAACAGATGGACTACTCACTTTCTGTTTCTAATTACGGTTTACAGTATGCAATCATCGGAACTATGTATATATATCAGATTATTTAACCAGACGTATCAACACGCAATGTTTAATATGTTAAATACGTATGCAATACATTATGATTCATATAGTGAATACCTAACTTTCTTCGTATTGAATGTATCGAATGACAGACACTATGCGATCAAAGTCCAGCAAAAAAAGTGTGGAAATTTTAGTTATTCTGATGTGCAGTTGACGGATTAACACTGACGAAAACGCCAAGGAATCATAGAATCGCGGAAAATGTCGAGTAAGAAAAAAGAAGGAAGGAAATTGAGGTGTATGCAAACGCGAGACGTACAATCGAGATAACGATGTTCGAGCGCATTCAACACACATCCAGATACACACGATACACGCTTTTGTGTATGGGAAATGAGCCACGAGATCTTTCGAGGGAAACCCAAGGGAGCCGTAAAGCGCTGAGCAGAGTAAGCCCGATGATACCGGCTCATTAGAATTCGAACAAGCGCTGATAATTAATCAGCGCTTTTAAATAAGCTGTTAAATAAATACAAATCCTTTTCTCGAGAAAACATGCCAGTCAGCTACTTTCCCGTTTTAACATGGCACCAATTAATTCTATACGAAAATTTCTCAATAAATATCGCTTGTAAATTTTTATCAATTTAAAGTAATCTCATGGAGTCACTTCAATTTCGTCGTGGGAACGAACACGCTCGGGATAATTTAAAAGCGTAAAACACTTTCACCGGCTTGCGTCCCCTTCGCGTCGTCGTCGGACAAAATATTCAAGGTCGTAGATTTCGAAGCGGCGAACAAGCTCGGAAGGCAACGGCCGGACGTCTGGCAAGTTTTTGTCATAAATACTGATTATTAAATAGCCATGCATGCGGTAACCGGGCCGCAGTTGTTTGGGGAGGACGCGCTACTACGGCTCCGGAGGAACGGTTGGTGTCCTCCCACGGATCGCGGGCATACACGCGAAATGCAGTGGACAGGGGAGGGGGGGGGGGCGAGGTGTGGCGAGGGTAGGAGGCGACATTGGGAAGGGCGAGTCGGAGGGCTGTGTTCCAGGATGGGTTTAATACAGGTACAACGCCGGTGCCGTAGGCTTTATGATGACGAAGAGCACCTGGGGGACCAGGCGAGCCTGCAATTTCCTCGTTGCGCGCAGACGTCGCACCTGTACACCCGCTCTGTATGCGCGTCCGACACACGCGCAAACGGTGCACGTATTTAGGGGAAGCGGAGTCGTGTGCGCGTACCGACGCGCCACCGGTCACGGTTGCATGGGACCAATTTGTATCTGGACGCGGACTCGCGGTGATGCGTCTTCGATAATCTCTTTGGGAATTACCCCAAGTAGCCGAGGAACGCCCTCGCGTGTTTCCAAGCGGCTATTCCGCGCGCGTGGTTCACCCCCCCGAGCGGAAAAGAAATACGTGCGATGCGAAACGAGATAATTAAAGGGTCGAAGTGACGCATAGCACTCGTCGTGCTTTAGAAATCTGGATTTCAAAATCTTGCATTCTAATTAAGATGAAATAGAGCGTTTGCCTGTGTATATGTGCAGTGCATCCATGAAATTCACAGATGTTTACTGTCAAATTAATTAAAAAATTTGTAATTTCAGTTAAATAAAAATAAATTGGAAAAACCAAATTGGAAAAAAGATTAAATCAATAAAAGAAACCATAAAGTTCATATATAATACTTTATTTAAAAATTCATGGATCAGTTATCAGATTATATTTCATCACGGATAATATATCGCTTTTGCAATATTTATTGCGATGGTTATTGCGCTTGCGAGCTTCAAATCGCTCATTCATGTCGATCTACACTCACTGTGCGAACGAGTCGTCCGAATATCTTCCGCCAGATCGATTTCATTCTCGTTGCCGCTACTTTCCGCAGCACGCAGTGCGGATCTCGTTGAAACATCACTATAACGAGCCTCGCGAAGTTGGTATACAACACCGCGAGCGATATCATCGCTTGGTGGATCGGTAGGCGATAACGATAGCTGGTATTTCGCCTGAAAGCAGCCCCGCTGTCGACGCGGTTAAAGAGGCCGTCGGAAGCGGCGAGTCTTGTTGGGAAGTGCGAAGGCTTCCCTGACCATCCCTTACGTACCCCATTCCTATCAGTCGCAAATAAGGATGCACATTGGAAGACGAGTTCGAAAGTGCGGAGAGGAAACGGCGAAAAGAAAAGAGAGAAGAAGCGAGGGACGAAAGGCGGAGAGGAAGGGCCTCAACTTCCGGGGCCCGGTTCAAACGAGCAGATCGTTAAACTGGAGAAAACTTTTAACCACCCCACCGTCTCTATCCGCTCCTCCCTATATTTATGCTCCACCGAAAGTACGGTTGCGGTTCCTCCGGGACGTTCCCACTCGGCTCCCGAGGCTCTCCTGAGAGCGGACTTAACAAAATTATCGCGCGTATTTCGGCGGAAAGTTTCGTCGCTCGGAAAATAGCCGCCCTCACCCCGAGTGTCCGAAGCTGCTCGCGTCGGTGTAACTCGGAAGCTTCGAAAAACCGCAAACGGGGCGTGAGACGCGCAGATGATGCACTTCGTCAAACAATACGCTTGGACGCTTTTCTCTCTCCTGACACTCCGACGAATTCGCGGATTTTGTGGCCGGAAGGATCTTGATTTTGACTGTGCGATATTGACTAAGCGCGTCGCCGGACTGCACGCGTCTCCTTCGAGCGTTACCGTCGCTTGTGTATTTGCGCGGATACATTGCACTCCATAGACGCTGGCAAATCACATTTCGAAGCCTGTCAGAGGCGGGTGGGGAATTGAAGAGACGAATAAACAAGCAGAAGAGCGGCGGGAGACGACGGATGGAAAGCGGAGCATTACAAGATTTCCCGATCCTCCGCTCGGCGCGCGACTATGTATATTTGCGTTTCGCAGAGGTGCTTCGCAGACGAAAACTGCATGTACCGAAAACGGACTGTCGGATGTATCGTCGGCGAGCAGAGACGCTGAGCTTTGAATAAAGAAAAAAAAAGAAGCGGCATTGAGAAACGAGGAGAGAGAGAGAGAAAGAGAGAGAAGGAAAGAGAAAGGGGAAGTGGATAGGAAGGAGATGAGCAGGTGGAGGAGAAACCACTACTGTCGGCGCGAAAAAGCTGCTCGCTTGAGCGCGAATTTCTGGAAAACAGGGAAAAGTTGGTAATTAAAGCGCGAGAAAGAAGGTAGAAAAAGCGGTGGAAGAGAGACGGTGAGAATGGAAGCGAGACAGAGAGAGGATTGGCGAGGGCGACGAAAGTTGTCGGATAGGGTAGAAAGCAGACGGTGGAAGCTCGGCTGAAGAGAGAAGCGCGGGAGGAGGGGAGTGAGTGGCCCAGGAAAATGCATGGAAATGTATTCCCAGGAGCGAGGGCGTACCGGTAGCGAAACCGAAAGATGGAGAGAAACGCGCGCGCGGGGAAAAGGGGGAGAGGGGAAGCGCGCGGAGGACGCGATAGGGGTCGTGACTGGGACGCTGAAGATATTATAAGGGTTGAAAAGCCGACGCCGCGCACCATCACCGAGAAATTATGCTTGATTCTTCCGACCGGCCCCGCCTCCGCGATTGTCATTCTTCATTTTGCGTCTCTCTCTCTCTCTCTCTCTCTCTCTCTCTCTCTCTCTCTCTCTCTCTCTGTGTGCTTCGTCGTATCGTCTCTGTACTTCGAGGGGTTTGCTTAGCTTAGCCGCGATGCTATGTAGAGAAACTGCGATGAAATGTTGAAAATGGAGATCAACGACATTACTGAAATCACATGTCCGTCTTTTCTTCGAGCAATGTTTTGTGTAATTATCCGGTGATGTGTTCTACTACAAGGAACAATTTTCACAATTTCATGTATTAAGTTACGCTATCCAATTCACTAAGTTTGCAATAAACTTATGAAACGGCTAAGAACATGTTGCAAAATTATTGTCAGTACTTTCCTTTACAATTTTTGTGATCTATGATGTTATTATGTTTCTACAACTCTGATAAATAAAATCTAATAAATATATTTAATATAAATATAATTATATAAATATATATTTTTAATATAAATATAATTATACACAAGATGTTTTGTGTTTGCGTTTAACTTGTATATATTATAACATTAAATAAAAGAAAATAAAAATAAATAATTTTCTGTCAATTTTGTTATATAATATCGTTTAGTCTTGCACAATATTATAAAACAGTGTTTAATGCCTTTCGTTAAATTAAACTATTTGCCATGAGAAACAAAGTAGCAATAAATTTAAAAATATTGAGCATTGCGTTAGTAGCTTTTGGAAAGGAATGTGCGGTTTAGTGGAACTGTTTTCGATGCGGTTAACAAAGTGCGGAGTTGTTTGCGGCAGCCAATTTTCAATGACTGCATGGCGTCGCGCGGTCGGAAAGGAAGGGGTACAGGGGGATGCAGGGGAAGGGCAGACGGCGCAGAATGCGCGAGGGACGAAAATAGAGGTGCGGGATTCCGGGCTGAGAATGAAATGGAATTAAACGATTCATAACGCGTTTCCATGCTCGCACGCGTGCCGCTAACAGCTCGGTAGTTAGACCGCTATTCATTGGTTGATTCGTTCCGGCACCCGGCGTAACTTTTCTTCTAAATCGCGTCATGATTAAGCAACGCATACGCCAGAAAACGGATGAAAAGCGGATGAAAAATGACAAAGGGGAGAAAGAAACATGGCGAAACGCTGTAAGCAGTGGCAACAAGGATTTCACCATAATAATGCACTGAGAAAAATGGTTTGTTTGTACCAACAAGATGTGTATGGCTGAATGAATTTTGGTGAAACCAAACAGAATTTCGGATTATAATAAGAGGATTTGATATTGTATTACTAGAACGTTTGATAGACTTTACTATACGGATTTAATTAATATTTTCTAGTTAGATCTACAAAATTTCTGGTTATATTAGTACGCTCTATCGCCACAAAGTGGGCATGGGACGAATTCAATTCTCGTATTTAAGAATCACTACGGAATAGTATAAAAGATGCAACATCATGAAATCTTTAAGATCTCTTAAAGTGAGATCAAATTTTAATAGTAATTCTGAATCTTATATTCAGAATCTTATATTTCTGAAAATTAATATATGCTAAAGTATATTAATATGAGAAATTCAGTCACACAATAAAAGAAATTTTGATATATTTAACATGAAAGAATTGTTCGATCGACAAAAATTTCTGATATATTTAACAAGAAAAATGATTCAATCGCCAAGAAATTCTGGTAGATTTAACAAGAAAAAATTAATCATATTCGTCTGGTGAATCGTACAAGAATTCTGATTCGTCGATTTTCAAACAGACATACTAGTTGACTCTAACAGATTTCCTCTTAATGTAACCAGATTCTTTTTTCAGTGTGTATATAGGACTAACTTATATATTTTGGGGCTAAAGTGAAAAAGTTCAGATGTCACCTAAAGTTTTCTTGAAAATTCAGACGATAATGAAGCTGCGCTATTTAAAATTAATTCCAAATTTAATACTTAACTTTTTATTATTAGCAAAACTTTAATCGAATTTAGATGCTGTTACTGTTTCATTGTCGTCTTGAAAAGTTTTCGCGATATTCTATCTAGCCTCTGGTTACCCCGGATCTAATAAGATCCCGCAAAATAAAAAAAAATTGACAAAGCGGAGTAGCTGGTTTTGGCGAAAGAATGGGACGACCCTCAAAAAGGACGCCGTCGAAGCCGACCACTTCATCCGCTTCGCAATGAAGTGATGCCCCGAAAGCGCGTTCGGACGATCGACGAAATTTTCCACATGAGACTCCCTTCGGCAACTGACCGCGTACTCGAGTAAGAGAACACGTCTCGTCGACGAAAGGGTGTTTTCGGGTTCGTTGCTCAAGTTCCGAAAATGCTCACGATTCCGAGAGCAGGGAGTATCGACGGACGGGATCGCACGTTCGCTCGGAAACCTGGAATCGCGTACCGACCTGAATTAGCCGATACCAACGAGGAGAGATCTTTGCGGAATCCGACGAAGGGAGAGGAGATCCGATGTTCCATGTTCCTCGCACAAATACATGCGCGAAAAGGGTTGAAACGTTATCGCCGATCTTTCCGTCGCCGTCCGTGAACGCTTTGGTAGTAAAATGCGCCCCGAACGGACGCGTTTTATTGTCGCGAAGGCTGGCGCTTGGAATTTTTGATTTCGTGGACCATGCGTCGCCGCAGCGTAAATATACATTTAATCACGAGAGCCACACACACCGAGAGCCGCGAGCCCTTGAAAGACCGGACCCCCCCCTTCGGTCCAGTGATATCCCGCTTCCTAACGCTCGCTCGTCTCTTTCCGCGCGCTGACCTCGACATCAACATCGACAGCAGGGTTACATGGACCACGCGCGGGGTTACCACATGACGCGGTGGTCTCTTTGTGTACTATCTACAACGGTGTATAGCCCGGGACTGCCCCTATACACGGTGAACTTAATTTCCCCAATTTCGACCGCGCTTCGTCGACCGCACGATGCAATTTATACCGGCCGACCCGCCCCCTCTCCTCCTATCCGGCCCTCTGCACACATACACCCACACCGGCTCTTCGTCCCTGTAGCCGCCGCCGCTGCTGCCGCCGCGCCACGGTAATATCTCGAGAGGTCGTGCACGACGATTTAGAGGGGTCGAATATATCGTACGGCGGGCGGCGCACCTGCGGCGAAGTCGTGCGCAAAGTAACGATGTTCCCCTGTAATTCGTCGCTACTGTTCTCGTAAATTCGGAACCAGCATCATAATGTCTTCGTTGGTCCATTTCGCGGTGCGAAAAATATCGGATAAACCCGGCAGCAATGATCCTTTGCTGATGAATGAGAGCGCCACGGGAAAGAGCGCCGTATACAGAGAAGTGTGAGTCTGTGGCCTACACTCGCCTTTACGGGATGCATTCCCACAATGTCTCCATCCAAATTCCGTAATTTTATGTTTTTCTTATTCCCGTCAGTTTTTAAATTTAGGAATGCCATCTAGCAAAGTTGTAAACAGCTGGATGTTGTGCAGAAATGTATAAAACTTATGTACTAAACAATTTTGCTGTTCTAGGAAATATTGTAGAACGTATCTTATTGCTGACTCTTGGCCGGTTCCTTTTAAGACCAACTTAAGTAATGTCTTAAGATGCTGGTGGAGTTTCGTGATTGGCTTATGTCTTCTTATATAAGACTGTACTTAAGACGGTCTTAAATATAAGAGCCGACTGTGAATACCAGCCTATATAAAATTTTTGTGAAAAATCTTTTATTTTCCAAAGATTATCGATATTTCAAAATTTTAAAGATTTACAATCATTTTCGACGATTGTTTCCAATTTCCTTATTGGCAGAAATTCGCTGAATTCAACGGTAAACAGCGATGTCCATTTGAGCGCGATTACGGGGTTTACAGGTGAAGTAATATTCTTAACGAGGTGAAGTACATAATTACGCAATGGCGTGCTTGCGGAGTATGCCTTTCCCCGAGGTAATTCGGCCGCGCGAGCATTACGTGCCGCAGCGCCGTGTCGTCCGCGGCGGCGGCAGCAGTTTAGGCCGGTTTTATTAATACTCGTCGCTATGAAATCGATTCCGACTAATGACGACGGCGTGCGCGCGCGCGACGCGACGGTATGTAAATACGAAAACATTGTGCGAATTACGCGAGATACGTTATCGGGCATCGCGTCACCAAGTCACGGCCTCGATACATTTGCGTCTTGCTATTTAATTGAAAACGGAATTAATGTATGATATGCGTATTTACGATTTTGTTGAATTCGCAATTTTATTCGCTCATTGAGAGGCCCTCCTTGACTTTAAGTTCATTGCAGAAGCAAGCTATTGATCCTCGCGGTCCTTTTGTGTATTGGCAGCGATAAATCTGCTAATTTTACGTTCAACGATGCTCGAAGTCGCGAAGACAGCTCCTCCGAAGGATTATATTATACAAACAATCGCGTCGTTTAGTCGCTCTTTCTCGTAAATCCCAAGTCAGCCGAGAGACAATGATATTGAGAGCGAGGCGGTGAAGGCGGAGAAAACGTAGCGGACGAGGGTTCGCTAAGCCTCTTAGCATATTTTGCTCAAGTTCGCTATTGTTATTGGCGCGTATATTTTTATTGCATTCATTATCTGCTGATCCTCTTACCGAGTTTGGATTAATTGGTTGTTTTATAATAAAAGGAGAAAAGAGAAGAGAGAGAGTAGCTCGAGAAAAGGAAGATGAGGCATTCTAGAGAAAGAGAGAGTGAGGGGGGGGGAGGGAGAGAAAAGAGGATGGAATATAGGATCGCAACGGTGTTTGGTTTACCACCAAACTCCTATAGTTCTCGGCCAGGAGGGACTTTCGAGTTGATTCCTCAAGTAATCACGCCTTGTTTGGGGTTAGTTTCGAGCGAGGGACTTGGGTATTCTTAAATTTTGTTTCTTCGATGTCCGGAGTCGACGTTCCCCTCGCGGCTGGACGAAAGGAAGAGATGAAATAAAAAAAAGCAAACGGCATCAGCGAGGAAGTAAATCGTCCTCAAGGCAAACGCTAAGTACACCGCTGTGGACGAGATGTATTTTATTGTATCAAATTATATGCGGCATGGCAATTAGATTGAAAAGATAGCGTAACACTTGGCGTGATACACGTACGTGTGCATATGTATACGTAATCGAAACAGCACACGATGGTCGATATCTTTTACATCGGCGAGGGTAACGATCCCGGTTCCGAGAAACGCACGCGTTAACGTTCGCGAAAAGAAACGCGGTCGTATCGCGCATATAGCATTGCTAACCCCGCGGGAAGTTGGCCCGTGTCACGTATTTTTATGAACGTCACGAATATTTTAACCAGAGAGGACGAGTTAATCTCGGTTCACAAATTTTATCCTCACGTAAAACTCCTGTCCCCGTTAATATCTTTCTGAAGATCAGAAATAGTCGTGCATTAAAATAATCTTCGTCGAGCTTTTGTATATCGCGTGTAGTCGCACAATGTTTCCACCTTCCGAGCGAACACTCGACGACACTCGGGTCGACGTTTTATTTTCGTTTCATCGCGCAAAGAAACGCGCCATCGATAATTCCAAGGCGATTTCTCGGCGACGGCCAAATTTCTGTCGACCTCCTGCCTCGCTCCGTGGCGCCGAGAACCGCTACAGTTGCTATCAGATGGTAAGATAATGTAAACTTATGCGAGGCACGCCCGGCGCACCCCCGCGTTAGAACCAAGCACCAAACTTTGCCGGGTTTAAATATATCACCCCTACCATTACGGTTTAACCATATGCTCTCTCCGCGCGTCCTCTCTTCCGTCTCTCTCTCTCTTCCGCCTACCGACCTCTTCCCGGTTACTGCAACGAATGTACGTCGCCCCTGGGCCATCCGCCCAATGGGCATCCCTTACAAGCCCGTGTCCGGATTTAGATACGAGAGAGGCTGCCGACCGCTGGTCCCAAAAAGCCCCCCCGACAAATTCGACGCTGAGCGTGTTTGCGTAGCGCGCGGGCGCGCAAACGATTCTCTCGCTCTCGTCCCCTTTCACCGGCTCCTGCGACGAATAATTTGTCTCCCCCTTCGGGCTCCAACCACCGCGGTTGGGGAAAGAATTGTCCCGCAGTAACAATCCGAAATTCAAGCATTTCATTCTATGAATAGGAGTTCGCCAGGACATTAGGGCAGTATAATTCGATAAAGCACAATTTAGGCAATTGGTCGAAGAAATTTGTCACAAGATATGTCATAAATGTGACAAATCTTATTAGTCTAGATTCGAATGAGAAAAATGCTTATAGCGCTTTACGTTTAAAATACTCCATATAATAATAACATTACGTTTCACGTAGCATTTAAAAGTGGTGTATTCATAATTCAATTATATTTAAAAATTACTTAACGTTTCGCCGATAACGCTCGTCGGACGATATCGAATGAAATACCAATCGGACCGATGATTGATCGGGCTCAGATGTTGCCGGATCTTAAAATTAATTCGCTCCAAATAAACGCCGGAGAAGAGCACGGCGTTTCTCGTTAATATGTACGATGCCGCGCGATACACCGGATGAGACAGCGCGGGCAGATGTACCATTAGCACGCCTCGCACCGGGGGAATTGAGTTATTAACGGTTATCTTTGTATTACGATCAATTCGGGGCGAACGATAATCGTCGTAGGAAATACCTTAGCAGCGCGGCGGGCGGGCGACCGCGCGCGCTCGTGTGCGAGCACGGCGGAAGTCACGTAAATGCAACCGGCTGTAATTTTGTGTCCCCGCCGCCACCGCCGCCGCCGCTGCCGCCGCCACCGGTGCTGCCGCGTCCTAGACCACCCGTCGTGGTAATGTCCACCGTTCGTCGAGTTATCGCACACATGTATTGCCGGCACGTAGATATTTCCGCGGCTCCCGCGGAACGTGAGCATCGGGCGCCGACAAAAAGAAGGAGCGGATAGGTATCGACCGGATAACGCTTTTGCGCGGAGATAAGATAAAGAAAGAGCTCGACGACAAGATGTCGCCCGATTACGGATAAAAGTCGCGTAATACTTTTTAATGAAAAATGTTTCCCGCGTACGCGTTAATTTTTAATCCCCGGCTACAGGTGCGTTCAGAGAGCGCGCTGTCCGCGCAATCATTCTATCCCTGTTTTATGTTCAATGAACGATAAAGATGGAGTGACAGAATAACGCTAATAATGCGCTCTTCCTGAACGCAGCCTATATCGACAGTATCGACGTGACATATAATTAGTGCGTGTAACTGCAATAGATATTATAATTGAAGTAGAAATTTGAAACTCGTTATCTTTCATGAAGATTCATATATGAGAGATTAATATACGATATGTAAAAAACATGAATTATGAAAATATTTTAAAAATATTTTATACATTATATGTATATTATATCTTTACATTGATTATTCATATCAATTTAATTAGAACTTTAGATCCATTTTATTATTAACAAAAACTGCAAATTTTTTATGATCTATCAATTATTATGTGTTGAAACTGACACCTTTCAAAATTTTAATAAAGAGGAAAGAGCATCGGGACAAGTAGAATAAAACGGTAATAGTCAGACACGGGCAATCGAATCGAAAAAGAGAAGCAGATGATTCGATTCCACGAAAGATTAACGAAAGATTAATTAGAAACGATCGTATTCTGCCCGGATGCAAATAGAAACGGAAGTACGGGGGCCTGGAAATTAAGTTACGTGTTCGTGTCTGTGGCTCGGAGTCCACGCTCACCCCTCTTCTCTCCCACCCTCTCCGCTTATGTCGTGACACGAATTAATCCTAACGCCTCCATCTCGCGAATCCGGCGAGAAGGTGGATTGTGCGCCCACCGTAGGCGTCTAACCGTATATTGGAACGATGGAAAGAGTCGAGAGAGAGAGAGAGAGAGAGAAAGAGAGAGACCACCGGTATACCTCTCCGGGCAAATTCGAGACGTGCTATCGTTTTTCCGGATCATTAATCGACCGCCGCGCCTCCGCCTTCCAGAGCGATAGCGTAGTCGTGATCGAATTTAATTGCAAATACGTCTGTGTGTATCCTCGCGATGTTTACACCGCGGTAATAGATTAACCACGCTCGAATAACGACGGATCGATTCGAATCCAATCGAGTCGTTCGGGGCGCCCAAGAAACGTAAAAGGCGAGAACGTTCGACTGTCTGCGGAATGTACTGCCGGGGCGCTGCCTTTCTCCATCGAGGGCGTGTAAAACGAGCAAAAATCGGATAATTTCGGAAATTAATAGTAATACGTAACCGAGAACTGAATCTCTCCGTGCGATGAAAGTATGCCGCGCGCGTAGAATCTTGCGTTACTGCAGTGGCAAAGCCATCCGGGTTCCACGGGAACCGAGGCGGAAGAGAAAGGAAGTCACGCCCCCTCTCTCCAGCAAGCGGGGAAGGTTATTGCATAGTGACAGAGACAGATTGCACCTTGACGAAACGAGTGGTTGTTTTACATTTGCCGTCCGGTAATACGCGCGAGAAGATTTCGTCTACGCTCATTACGAGGAAGTAGTTCGTCATCGTTGGACAAGACTTACGCCGTGTAGTCGACTTCGACTGGGACGGAACGTTGAATAAATGATATTGCAGCGTGGGATAATAATAATCGATGTGTGGAATGCCGGGTGACATGAATGTGCGTTAACGGGAGGGGAGTCGAGCGAGGCGTTTATTTACGTGATATTTCAGAAACTGATTTCGGTAATTTATACGATATGAAAAGCGGAGTTCGGGAGAGAAAGAGAGAGAGAACACGTTGGTGAAATGGAAAGTGCTGAATTTACCCGGTAATTTTTTTAGATGATAAATAGCCGATGTTGTTGCCGAAACCAAACAGCTTGAAAAGAGAGTTATTAGCAAATAACTGTGGCGTTAATTGACATATTATTATAAAATTATTCAGCGCTGCCATTCGAAAAGAGGAATACCTTCAATATTTTGCATGACACAAAAATATAATACCAGTGTGCAAATATATTCGAATTGAATAACAAGATAGGATTACCGTTAAAAAATCTCGTTGGTGATCAATAGACGCGCCAAGAGCGTTTTGTTTTTCGGCCGATGAATGATCCGCGCGATTTAATACGAAAAAAATCGCTTTTCGCGCCTTGTTGTCGCAGTTTAATTCCCAATTTGAACGAGCTGCCACTAGCACAAGCGATCGTTTTCGCCTCCATCCCGCCGTCGGCGCGCGAAACGAGCCTCCCCTTGACGAACTTTGTGAGCGCAGATTGACGTAATCCCAGTTCAATGACGGCGCAGCATCGTATAACGACGAAACCGCCGATCGCTCTGTTGCGGGCTGCGGTCGATCGTTAAAATAAAACCGCGATTTGTCGGGTCGGCATGATTGTGCCGGCCAAAACGAGCCCCTCGAGCGCACTCCAATGAGATTTCGGGCGAAGGGAAACGGGGAAACGAGTTGCCGCGCTGTTAATAAAGATGTTAATCTTCACGGCTCTTCCCATATTTGACGCGCGGCGATAACTATAAATCAGTTAACGAGATGAAGTCGTTGTATACGCGATATAGGCGACGAAGCAATAACCGTCGTCGCCTGGAGAGTGGCGGCAGGCTAGCGGCATCGTCTAATTTTTCAAACGGAATCGCAGGGGGGATTCCTTCCGTCAGCGGGGATACCGTGTCGCCTCGGCGAAGTCGAAGGACTAAATTTAAACAAAGCTCGGACGGAATATAAAGAGAGCTGGGGGGGACGGCGATCGTTAAAAGAGAAAAAAAATCATGATTTATCGAGGTAGACGGTGATTACCGGTCTCGTCGCGTTTCTGAATGTGTTACGAGGCGAAGCGAGGCGGGCCGACTCGAGGCTCGTCGGGGCGTGGGTAGGTTGCTTGGGGTACTATCACAATGGGCGCACGAAAGGGGGCCGAACCGCGGGTGCAAAACAGCGACCGAGATTCTTCACGGCGATTACGGTTGCCGCCTTATTGCCGCGAAGCTTTTGCCGCGGCGCTGTTAAATCCGACGTCCATTAAAAGATCGTAAAGCTTCGCAATGCCGCCCCGGGACGGTGCGGTGCGGCGGCAGCGCGCGGTTGCCCCGCCGCGCGGAGGAGGCACAAAGCTCCAACCGTTCCGGAAGCAAAATAAAAAGCTTCCGCGGGGAACGACAGGAGAGACGCCGCGATGAGAGAGGGCGTGCCCCCGCGCATTTCTCGCGCGGCGAGACTACGCGAGCTCGCGTTTGTTTGTCACCTGCAAAGAAATATACGTGTGCTCTCAAAGGCAAAAAATTGTCTCGAAAGATTGTAAAAGAATGGCATCGCCGAGGGAGAAAGTCGCGAGACTCGTGATTACTTCGCGGGAGAAGTTCCAGCAAACCGCGGAAGAATGTATACGCTGATGACCGTTAAACGAGTATTCAATAATATTTCGTTTTGGCGGAGTGCAAGTAGACCGCTCGTTCGTTCCGCAAACGAGTGTCTCGGGGAACAAAGAAAGCTCCGCTCTGCGCGCGCGGAAAGAGGAATGGCATCGATGGAAAGCGGGCCACCAAATATACGAGCCATAACTGTGGGAAGTTTCTCAAGGAATCGCGCTGAGGCAAGCTTGGCCGCGTGTCTAGTTGGTAATTAGAATCTGCCGGGGCCGAATTCGCTGTCTTTCTCTCTCTCTCACTCACTCGCTCTCTCCCTCCCTTCCGTCGTACGATTATCAAGTTCGGCGAAGTTTATTCCGTGAGTTTATTCGTGGGCGATAACAAAACCGCGCCTAGGATATGCGAGGTTTGTTCCTATTTAAGCTACAAAGTTATATTTCCCATGGAAGCCAAACTATGGAAGTTCGGTGCATGACAGAAGCACGTACGAAGTTAAGCAGCGCGTCTGCCGCCCTCGCTTGGAAACGCGCGTGCGATCTCTGCAAAACCCTTCGATCCCAACTTGGAAATTAGACAGCTTAGCTGGATTAACGAGAGTTTATTTATTTATGATCCATGCAATTTCCGGTAGCAAAAATTCGTCAAAATTTCTAATAGTTACGTTTTTACCGCTATAATTTCAGTTTTAAAGTCATTTTCTTTTCAAAGCTCACTGAATTGATTTTAATTAAAAACTGCATGAAATATTAATATTAGAAAACTGAGGGAAATATTAAGAGTATATAAGTAGCGCAAATGTTTATTTTTATTATACAATACTTTGAAAATTATTAAAAAATTAAAGGTGTTTAGATATTCCAATAAGCAAAAAAACATTATCCAAAATTTTAAGAGTAAATAGAAGAAAATATCAGATTCGTGATTATATTTTATTTTATAATTCAATAAATGAGCATTTTAATTCATGTCTTGTTTTCATCGTGTAACCTAATACTTCGAAATACTCAAATATTCCGGCATAAAATACTCCTTTTATGCCCGCATTACGAGCGCCACTGTATCCTCGATGGACATGGCGTTAAAAAAAAAAATTCAAGAGGATGATCCCCGGACGATTAACGGTCGATCGTAAGATCGGTTTACGGCGGTCTCCATCCCTCTATATAACGGCTGACTTTACCTCGCGAAGAGAAGGGCGCTAACGCGAAGGAAAAGGCGGCTGGGAATGAGGGATATGAGGGCGAATACGGGGGATATGGGGGAATGCGCAGTTCCACGCGATCCCACGCTTTACTACATACTGCCGAAGGAGCTTATCCCGCCAATGCTCTCTCGCGCGCCAGGCAGGTATTAATAATACTAAAGACACTTTATCGCGGTAAATATAGAATATGTAACTATATAGCCGGGGATTACGTTACGACCGCTGCCACCGCCCGCGCCGCCGCCGTCGTCGCCGCCGCGGGAGTCGATGCCGAAACAAGATGGTGTTGTCTCGACGTCGGACGCCTCTCCAGTTACTTAAGCGCATCCAGTGTCGCTGCTCATTAACTAAATTCGCAATTAAACTTAATGCGCGCCCCGGTAGGGATGACGTAAAACGAGCGCGGGCGCTGTCGCCGCTGCTGCTGCTCTATAATCCGCGAGTCCGCGCGCATTGGCTTTTGCGTCCTGTTACGACGACGACGACGACGACGACGACGGCGGCATAACCGCGCGCAATATTATTGCACGACGGTGCGTAACGGGCAGGAGAGGATAAGGAATCTGCGATAGAATATACGGGGCTAGAGAACGGTGAAGTTGCTCGCGAACGATGACATCAGGATGACACGGCGGGAAGAAAGGGAGGCGAAGGAGGGAGGGGGGGGGGAGGGGGGGGATTCCGCGAGTACGCCCGTCGTCGTAAAGCAAAATGCAATCAAGCTCAGACACCGGCAGCGTACCCCCGGCGAAATGCCATTTGGACTTTGCGCGTTGAAGCGGCCGGGATACCGCGCGGGATTCCGCATCCCCCGCCGTCGCCCGCGGAACATCGTTCCCCGGTTTTATATATGTAGATTTTACACCACGCTTCGCCCCACTCCGCTTTTCCTCCCTCTTTTCGGATTTTCCCGTGTACCCTTCGTGCGAAATTACGCGTCCGAGTTAATATCTCGTTTCGCGGGAAACGAGTCCTCTCTTTTCGACCGACGCCTATATCCACGTCGGCGATGCCGACGACACGGGAAACATCCGCGTGATTACCGGGTATATGACAAAACCAGCATCAGATAACGCGTAATGGACGAAATTATCCGTTGTAAGCGCGATGCCATTTCTCAACGCTTCGAGAACTGCGCTGCCGCCGGGCGATATCGCGCACAAACACGTATAATGCCGTTATACGGCTGGAGAAATTCGAGGTCTGAAATCCAAGATGATAGCCGTGTCCCAATATAAATATTACAGTCGGATATTCATGGATATGTAGCGTTTACATGACGAGCGTTCTCAAAAACGTTTCACTATTTTCAGAATATATCTTGAAAATTCGGATGAATTTGTCATCTTCGTACTTTTGCCCCAACATCGATCTCGCGTGTATCCAGGACGGATCAATGAGAAGGGAAACGCGCGGGTTTTCGAGGGTCGTACGAGAGCGTTTTAAAATCCGATTCCAGCCGATAGAGATTCTCGGGCGCGTAAGGGCGGAGCGCGCGAGAACACGACGAAAAGCTTAGGGCGGGCGGAAAGGGGAAAGACCAAGGAATATGTATTCCCACTGCGCGCACATGTGACCGGCGGACCGTGGAACGTCGTGGTGCGCCCAGTGAATGGGAATTGCGCGAAATCAGGGGTATCCGGCTGTTAAAATCGGCAAATGCGTTTAAGTGCCATAACCGAAGCTTATACGGGACAGCCGGGCGACATATTGTACCTATTGTCCCGCGGATTCGATTATAAAAACTCAACGTACAAGCTGAATACCCTCAAGATCTTCGATGACTTGAGATATTCGAATATTCCCTTTTGTGCGCATCAAAATCCTGTATAAATATCTATTACAAAACGCGACGGAACAATAACTCGTATAAAAAATATAGAAAAATCTTCAACTTTTCATTTTGTAAGAATTAGAGCATACGTGGATTATAAGAGCAGTATTATTCTTGTTTTAATTTTAATACTTACAATTAGAATTATCCGCTTTTAGACTAGAACAAAATTTATTACTTATTGATTTAAATTTTTTTCTTTATAATACCAAGTACTATTAAAGTCTAATATTGTCACGAGTTGTTCGAAGTTCTCTACTGGTTATCATCATCGAACATTTGCATTAATTTGTACTCCTCCAGCTCGAAAGTATCTACCAAGTCACGAGCTTGTAACGACAATCGCGGCAGTTCAGGAGTCGCGCGGCAGTTTGGCATTTCGCGACGTGAGTAGGACGAATTAATTTGCAAACAGGGCACGGTGTCGAGGGTGATCGAGGTTGGAACCGCGTCGCGAGGATAAGCTATCCTACAAAGGAAACTCCGCTCGAGTGCGACCGATTAAGCGAACCGCGTTAGTCGCACGTTGCCATGTGTCTCCCTTCTCTCGGCGTGTCATCCGGTATTCCGGTGTATCTAAGGCAGTTGCCTAAATTCTCTATCACGTATTCACGGAATCTGGAATATTCCACGTGTCGTCCTGACAGGTACGGCTTGAGATTCGACGTAGCTTTGGATAATTCGTCGGCCATTCCCGAGAGACAGGTTCCGCCTCCCGAGATCGAGTGATGGATGAAATCATTACAGAACGACTTCCAAGTCACGCACGACACGTCGCAATTAATTACAAGTTTCATTTAATTCATTTACTTATCTATTTATGTATTATTCATTGTATATCTATTACACGCTCTGAGAGGCAAACACATTCGAGCTCTTTAAGAGAGAGATAATACGATGGTAATGAATCGCGGTGAATAAAATCATAAATTATACGCGGCAAAATTGTTTATTAACAGAGAAATGATTAGACCATTGTTCACGATATGAATAATTTTGCCATCCTACACAAGAACAGCCATACAAATTCGAATTACAGAAATGTGTTACAATTATAATTTCTGATACAATAATTTCCATTTCTCATATACTAAATCGTCTAAATCTCACTTAAGACGATATTAATTAATAATTACAGTTGTTTACAATCGTTTTACACAATCAAAATTTTAAGATGTAAGAAATAATCTAAATTATTATATTATAGATATTTCCAGAAATAATTTTTCCTGTTTGCTTCTGAATATTTTAAATCTGTTTTCCATTTCTCCGTTTCTTTAAATAAAGCGAATCCTGATTTCGCGCTATCCGTTTAGTGCGCTACTCGATTTTTTAAATGCCTCCGCCAATTTTTTCTACAAGCTCAAAAGATTACCCACGTCGGTCTAGCGTATGACACACGCAGATGCTCCGCCAGCGAATACAGGCTGACTGAGCATTTCGCACTTTTACTCCTCCGCCGTATATTTTACGACTCTGGCTGACTGGAGAGGCAGGCTCGCACAAATTTTGCATGCCCATAATCTCGTGCAATTATTCATATTTTATGACGGTGTATAATTGACGCCGTAAAACGTCCATTAGTTACCCTCCCAATTCCGCTGCCCTCCCTCCTCTCAACAGCCACCGGCCTTCCGGACGATTCGCCATCCTGTGCTTCCTCCCTCCCTCTGGTCGCTCATTACCGATCGATCCAGGTCGATTCAGCTTTTCCGCCGTCTAAGGCGAAATCGTCCAGAATGCCAAAACGTGCGAGACGTTGCCAAAGTCTTGCGGAGCGAAATTAGCGGGAGTGCCATCGACAAGTTGGCGTAATGAGGGGGAAAACGGAAAAAAAAGAGTACCCCCAGCACGCGCGCTACGGCGAACGTGCAAATGTATACATCTCCCGGAGACAAAGTTTCGTTTCTCCGCGAATAAAGGTAAACTAAACACTGCTCGAACGGTTCCTTGATTACTTGATTCTCGGAAACTTGCCGAGAACATTAACCCAATTACTTAGCTGCGATTGTTACGAATTTACTTAACGCTCATAATGCATTTAATTGCACGAAATTAAATTCCACGCGGATTTTTATCTCGGGACTGGCATCGGACAAGTCGGCGGAATGTTAACAATCATAATTAACATGGATGTCGATTAATATTGCAGAAGGGAGGCAGCGTCCTTTCAAGTGTGGCCTCTGTATTTACCGATCTCTCTACTGACAGTTTCGTGATGGAGGGAAGCTATTAATCATGCCGTAGCTGCACAAGCTGCAGCATCTAGCGATAAGGTTTTTCATGTACGAGCGCCGCCTTTAGCCTCCGATACGCGCACCGCGCGTCGCGGGGCGCGGCACGTTACTTCACACATTATTTCTTCGAAAACAGCGCGGAGTTTATTAGCAATTTGCCGCGGCATGCACTGTGTATGTGTGTGTGTGTCTTTCGTGATATTTCCCGCGCGGAATGTCGGTGATTCAAGTTGTTTGACGTAGCCGACGGAATTAATTAGTTAATTTCGAAGTCCTTGCATTTGAGATGAAGGATCCTATCGTAGCTCCGGATCTTCGAAATTCGAAGCCAACTGCGACAATTTGCGTTTACGTCTTCGTCAAAGGCGATTCTCTCGTGCAACGATGCACGCTGCATAGTTGCATTTGTGCCGCCAGTCTGTCGATAGTGCAGTGTCTTGTCGATTAACCCTTTGATACACATTTTGTGTCCCGTATTACACGTGCATATATTACACGTAACATTTAGACAAAACAAAATTGAGCTTTACAACGTAACAAATACGAGGATTAATTTCGGTAATATCGTAACGCCCAAATATTTTCCGTTCCGATCCGCAAACATTATTGCACGGAGATTAAATGCGAGATATCGAGAATTCACCGTATTTTTTTTTTTTTACACGACGCCCCGATGGTAGAGGAGGAGATACGCACAGGTTAAAAGCCGTTTCTGTGTCTGACGTCGGTATCATTAGCTCCCATTAATCACGCGCGCCGCAAAGAAGAGCGCCGCGAAGATCTCGCTCCGTCATTAGTCAAGGACTTGATTGGTAATCGACGAAACTTCTGATCCGTAACCAACTATGGACCATTAATTAACTTGTAAATTACTGGATCCATTATTGTCTCGTCCCCGATCGGGCCGGGGCCCCTCGACCGCGGCCAAGAAGCGATTCGTTCCCCGCACGCGAGGAGACGTTCGTCCGCGAGCGAACGTGGATATTATTTCTTTTTTTTTCTTTGCACAATTCTCTCCATGTTCCCCGGATGCACCCTCGTGTCGACCATTAATGCCGGGCCGGGCTCCGTGATTCTACACGGCCGCGCCACGGAGTATTCATATTTAATATCTCTTTGCGTTCGTACGTGTTTTGAGCGGTGATTACCCCGGACGCGCCCGCTGTTATCGTATATCTCGTTATCGTGTTTGTTCAGCGACCTGTTTGTATCGCGGATTGCAGGCGGACTTGCCCATGGGCTATATCGTAACTCTGCGCCTGGACTTTAAATTGCGTGCGTCACACAGAACGGGTTGACGGTGCACGCGCGCGGATAATCCCGAAACGAAGTCGATCTATGGCGGAGCTTCGGCGCGCGCGCGCGCTCGTTCGATCGCGTTTATCGAGACGTCGTTCTACGATTTAAAAGATTGACGACTAAACGATGAGCTTAATGAAATTATCCGCAGAATCGATTTATTTCCTTCTTTTTTTTTCAGCACATTCGTTGGAAACGACGTGCCCTAAAAAAAAAAAGACAAAAGCGGAAAAAAAATGTAAAAAAGCGAAATGTAAAAAAGAAAAAGCTCTTCCAGTTCCGTGAGAATATTGGAATTATTAAAATCTGCCTATCCTCTTTCCGCAGTCCGCTTTAATTTACGAGCGGCAGCAAAGCATCCCTGGTATTAACGTTACTCATTTTGAATTCTCAACATCGACGTCATAGCTCAGCATGATAAATTTGCGTTAGCAACGAACGAGGGCTTCCAGCGGGGCTCCGAGGGGGGCGTCCTCGTTTTTCCGTACAATGAGTACAAGGAACCTGAGAACGACGTGGTCGGTGCCCCCACGAAGAAAATTCCGAAAACGTATTTTCTTGCAAATGGAAAACTCTCTACGCGTCTCTAATCCCGCGTGATGCAGGATGAATGGCTCAGCCCCGGTTTAGAGGATCGTCTCTCGCGATCTGCTCGACTCATCGGATCTTTCCCCTCGCCGCGGCGAAAAAGAGTATAAAAGAACGATGAAAAGACTGGAGCCGTGGAAGTACGCAGAATAAAATGCTCGGTAAAAAGCAACGAGACGTAAGAACGTAACGCCTGCGGGAAAATCTTTAGAGGAGTAACGCGGCGCAGGAGAGGAGGGGAGAGGGAGAGGTCCGGGAAATCCGATCGATCGATTCGACAGCGCGAAATTGTTTCCGACGTAGAAAAAAAGGACCTCCGCAGTGGTGAGTTTCAGCGGTTAGAGAAACTGCGCGGATCGAACTAACGGAAAACAGTCGATCGGCGGAATCGAAGAGGAATTGCGTGGAACAGGGGAGCGAGCGAGCGGTATCGCGGCTTAGATCGAAATAACGTGATTATCCCTGAGACGCGGGCGACGTGTGTTCCGATCGTTCCCTAGGATTGTCTCGATTAAGACGATCCGATCGCGCGCGGGGGAACGGTTCGAATTTGGCGAATCGAGTTTCGACTTTCTCGAAATTCGCGCTGTAGCGAGCCATTTCGAACACGCGTCGCGCGCCGGAGCTACAAAATTGGACGGATTCATTTACCGGGGACCCCTTCGCTCGTCCTCTCGTTTCCGTCGCCGACGGAAAAGAATCCGCATGGACGGAGGGATAGGAACCAAGAATAGAGAGACGTATAAATTCTTCCGATAAATCTGCGCGGTCGATTCGCGGAGGATAGACGAGGCTTCGAAGAAATCTAAATTTCCATTTATACCCCTGCCGGACGGAGGATTCTCGGGCGCGTTGCGCGAAGGTGCGCGAATAGACACGGTAACAGGATCACCGTGGAGTCGCGATATAAATGTAAATGGTAAGGAGAAACGTCAGGGAGAGGACCGTCGCGCGGAGGGAATACGAGGCTCGCCCAGAGGGTTTCAACGAGGAGGAGGGGACGGCGAGAAGGAGAGGGAGGCGGGGGGACAGGGGTAACGCAAGGAGAACGACGGCGGCAACGGCGACGGCAGGATGAGGTATCCGGTTTCTCCCTGCTGTTCCCTCTTATTAAAATATCTAACATGATTACTGCAGACTTGGCAACTATAATAGAGCGACTCTCGCAGCCGAGTTTGCCGTTGCCCGTTCTCGCTCCTTAGCGCTCCCGGAGCCACCGTGCGTCGTCGTTTCCCCTCCCCCCCCTCCTTTCTCCCGTTCCATTGTTCCACCACCTGGACAGCCCGGTAATTTCTTACTAACAGCTGGACGGGCAAAAGACAACGCGCTTTACCGCGGTAGTTATCAGCGAGAGCAAGCACGGCAAGTTTATCGTTCGCGGAAATCTGTCGTTCAAGCGAACAAGACGCCGCTCTTTGTCACCGTCGAAAGATTGCATCCGTTGGAGTAATATGATTAAACGAATCCGCACGAGCGCGCGCGCGTGTCTGTGTCTGTGTGTGTGTATGTATGTGTTGCGTGTACGTGTAATATTGATCGCGCGTTTTGTCGTTGAAATTATCCAAACATTTCTCCTCGAGATTTCCGCGGCGGCGCTCGCTTTCTTTTAAAGGCCGCTGCCGCAGTGCACTACTGAAGATTAAATTGCAATGTTTTCTGCTCACGAATACCCCAGTGAGCGAGCTAATGAAACATCGACTTTAGCTATATCCGAGCTCAAAGGCGCAAAGTCCTTGGCACAAGCGAAATCGTCCGGAAGTTTTGCAGTCGCGGGGGACGTTGCCGGCCATTGAATATTTATGAAAGCGGTGCCAATAAAAGAAAAAGAATACGGAGGAGACGCACCGCGGAGAGAAAAGAGGCAAAAGGCGGGAGGCAGAAATAAAGGGATGCGAAGGAAAGGAAGGGAAGGGAAGGGAAAAAAAGGAGACAAACATATAGGAGGAACGGAATAACCGTTGCTGGGGCTTCCGATTCTACGATTAGCGGAAACGACAGGAAAAAAGGGCGTTCGTTTGTCCGTACGAAACGAACGGTGGAAAAGCGGAACGCGAAAAAGAATGAAAGCTGAAAGAGAGAGAGAGAGAGGGGGGGGAGGCGCGGGAAGGGAGAGAGAGAATCAGTGGCTGTATCGCGAGTAAAATTAGCTCCGCATTCAATTTCTCCCGAGGGTGTGAGCAAACGCCCTCCCTTCCTGTTCACTCCGCTCACCCCGCGGATAGTAGACTTCGGCGAGTACCATCCTCTGGCTACATCGCTCGCCGCCTCCCCAAGGCGTCTCATAATTAAATTCGGCCGAATTTACCCCACTCCGACCATTGTCCCGTAACAAGCTATTGTGTGTCGGGCGACGCTGACGTCGAAGTCGCGCCAAACTTTCCGCTTGGATTCCCGCTTTTCGCGGGAGAGAGAAAGAGTGAAAGAGAGACCGAGGGGGGGGGAATGGATTGGCCTCCGCGTCCGACTTTTATCGCACCTAGAGCGGCGGTACGCTTTCGAATATTTCAAGGAGTCGCAATTCCTCGCTGGTCAGACGCGCGCGACGTCCTCGCGTCGACGTTCTGAATTTAAGGAAGTCGTCCCCGTCGTCCTTGGCCAATTAAACGGACCCCGGGTGAAGATAGCGTCTCACGAACGAAGGGTGACCCTCGGGGGCGAACAAAGAAATTAGAGACCGAGGCGCGGCGGTCGCAGAGAGAAACGGAAGAAAATACAAGTCTGTGGAGTGGCGGTGGCGAAGTCGACGAAATAAAGGGTCCTTCTCTCGGCGCTCCAGAATTTAAGAGTCCGTATTTGTGTGTGTAACACACATACACACACGCGCGCGCACATAATGTATATATATATATATATATATATACACACACACACATAGATATATCAGTCTACGGTGGCCCAGATTTATGCCCGATGGGCAATTGTTTTCTCGGAACGCGGCTGATACTGGAAAAAAGAAAAGAAGCCGCCAGCCGTGCGGAGGCATCGAGCTGAGCCGCCCGCACACTCTTTCGCAGCCCACGTGTAAATTATGTTCGTCTAATCGAATCGACGACCGACGATTTATGCCCGGCCGTATTGCCGTTATTCTCTTCCGGCCTATCTCGGCGCCGCGAACCTTTCTGTTCGCGTCGCCCCGTCGCGCCTGTCAACCTTCGTTCCGCTCGACGATCCGAACTTCTCCCCGAAACACCATTTCGCCGAAAAGTTTTTGAAAAATCGTCTCGGTGCTCCCGATATTGGATATCGCCGGCAATTGAGCTCATCGTAAACGTACCCGACTCTCCGTATTGTCTCCGTTGCGACGAACGCGATTTCTGTTTAAAACTCCATCGCTATAAAAACTTTCGTTTCCTTTCTGTCCTCTTTATCTTCCCCTACATTCGCCGTCTGCGCGATTAAGTATATACGCGCGAGTGGTCTTACAACGACAATAGATAATATCGACGAGATATTACGATGAGAGATTCGATGTCAGATAAACGCGAATGATTAATGAATCTGAATAACGAAAAAGCCAATGTTGGATACCTATGCTTATAATGAAGAAATGAGCAACGCAATGAAACTATTGTTTCATTTATAGCTTGCGTATAATTGATGAGCAACGAGGAAAGTGGGACATCGCGTTTGAATTTTCTTTAAAAATGCATTCGCGAAATCCAAGATTCGTAGAAATCTGTTATTCATATCAGATTTTCTGCTCTTAATTTATAATTTATCGTGAGATAATCAAATTGTATATTAGATATTATAGAATTGAAATCTTTTGTAATTCATTCTATTTTCCCCCTCTCTATTCAAATGTAAGAAAAAAAATGTAAAAAGAGACTGAATATTATCGGCAATAAACTTTATCAAATAAGTAAATCAAATAAGTAAAAAAATATAAAGTTTTAGGATTGAACTCATTGTACTAAAAAAAAAAATCAATATTAAAATATCGATTAAGTTTTTGGGGTCATGCTTTTCTCGTTTCGTAAATAATATTCTGTCTAAGTGAATAATCTTGATCATTATATAATATTCACATTATTATAATATTATATTATATTCACTATTTCATTAATATTCTCGCTTGATTAGTTATTCAATATTGCACTACTTTACATTTTTATCATTTAATGAATCTTTAAAGCGATCAATAAAAAAATTCTCATTCAAATGAAATCTTTAATTCGATTTTAAGTTGCATTTATATCTTGTAATAAGTTTACGATTCAAAATTCATGATTTATAATTCAAAGACTTAGAGAGAAAGTCGCGTGATAAATAGACGAATTAAGTGCATAATAAAAAGGTCGCATCTTTCGATGTAAAATTCTTTAACGTTTTTATTACGATATTTCTTCACTCAAATGAAAGAGCGTGTTGCTCGATGGTACATTGTGCGGTGAATGACGTAAGAAACATCGTGAAGACATTTCGTAGCTAAGCATTGTACAAGCTTGGCAAAATTTGTGCCATTTACGGGGAGGACTTAAGTATTGAAAACTGCGAATTATGCAACAACAGGAGAGAATCCAGCCGAAGAGGAGAGCACGACGTTCTCTTTGCTTCTCATTGTTCATCCGGCTGGCAGCGAGATATACTGGTGCGAGATGCGGAAGGAGTAGGAAGGTCGAGGAGGGAGAGAGAGAGTGCGAGAGAGAAACAGGAGTAGTCTAGCAAGTCGAGATATGTGCTAGGGTGCCGCCATTGTCCTGCGAAACTCCGGATTGCGACGCTTACAATACGACGATTGTTTCAAGGGTTGCCGGCACCGAACGGTCTCGCACCTCCTCCATCTTTCACCTCCCATTACCTCTCCGCCCCCGCGCACATATATACCAATTCCGCGTTCCAGCCGTCATCCCGAAAACTATTAAATTCGTTATTAATGTTACCAATGTCCGTGCGAGAGCGCGTGCGCCGTTCCGCGCCTCGTAATAACGTCGTAATTGGACGGGAAAATATTATTCCCCGGTGGCTTTGCTCGCTGCAGTGCGCCGCGCTACGTCGAACAAAAAAAAAAAAAAAAAATTACAAAAAAAGAAATAAAAATGTAGGACGAGGCGTACGACCGACTAAACGTCGTCGCGTTAAAATTGATGCCGCGTGAAAAAAATAATCGGCGTATCGATCTCCCGGCGGTATCTACGGAGAATTGTCTGAAAATGAGAACTCGGCAAACACGTTTCTTCCGTCGAATTTGCAGAGAATTAAATTTGCAGCAAAGTCTCGCGTTAAATTTGATTTCCCGGCTTCTAGAAATTTAATTTACAACGACGCCACGGTCGATAAGCGCGTGCGACACAGAACTCGGCAGAAGTCTCGATCGCGCGAGGGGACGGGGGGAGGAGGGGTAGAGGAGGTGAATGTAATTTAGCGATGTAAATTGATGTACTATTAATCAAGCGTGAGCGCGCGGTGTATCGGGAATTTCTGCGCGACGATGATAAGCCCATAGGTAGGTCAAAATCTACAAAGTGCACGTCACCGGGGGATCGAGGCCGGTAGTTCGTCCAGTCGGACGGGCTATTTTGACAGTTTCCTTTGTGAGGGATTACTTCGCGCGAGTAGAGTATAGTTGGTCGGATATACGTCGAGCGACAATTCCATGTTCGTTCGTTCATTCGCTCGCTCGTTCGTCGTTCGTTCGTTTCTCCCTCTCGCCCCGGGTTTACCGAGGGTTATTCTCGCAACCCTGCGCACGTACGGACCGGTACGTGGGCACGTGTGTATGTGCGCGCTTGGGTGTACCCATTAGTAAGATTGCTACCCTTGCCAATGAAGTCACATTATATAATAGAGATGCCCCCTCGATGGTGCTTAATGAAATTGGTTAGAAAACAGGACTTTGCCCCGGGACAAATTAGTCGAAGAAGTAAAAGATGAGGAAGGACACGCGGTGTGTGGAGAAGTATGACAAATTACTTGCATCACGTGACCCGCGTTCTGTCCACGTTCTGAGGCAAACGCAACGGACAAGAAGCTAATAGAGAAGTAAAATCGCTCGCGCGGAACGGACTGTTTAGTGACGACGCGATAGAAATTTCGTGATTGGATGCACAATTACGCGCGTATTAAGGGGCGAATTTAGGGGAGAACCTAGTAATATCGCAGAAGAATCAAACTGCTTAGATACACGACGATGTCTTCTTGTTGGCAAGCGAAAGCTCGGCGGATCCGAGAAAACGGAAGCTAGAGGAAGAGTTTCCCCACAAAAGATACAATATCGTAAACCCTCGTCCGACGAGCGACAAACTCCGGCACACAATCCCTACTTTCGTTGCCGTTCTTGCCCTAATTCTCTGTCTCGCCCTTTCCTTCCTCTCTCGGCGAGCTCTCGTGAGATATTTCGCTTGGTCGAGTAAAAGAGAAATCCCTAAGCATCTCTGTTTAGTGGGCAGACTCGTTGCCGAGAAAACGCTTCATTTTGCGGATTATGAGTTTATATGAAGCGGCTTTGTATACGGGAACGTATTCCATGGTCAGTGTGGATAGCCTATTATTCGATCGTATTTCGAGCGATCGGAGAGCTTATCCTCGACTATACGATCGGAAAAATTACGTCTAATTGTACGCTTAAAATCCCTTGAAAATCGACGAATATTAGCGAATCGAATAAAACGGCTAAAAAAAAGATTTACGACGATGTGAAAAGACGAGCTAATTTTAAAGCTGTTTCCTTGCAATCCGACGAAACGTTTCGGCGAAACACCAATCGCATGCGGGCAAAGTGGAAGCAACGGAGATAGCTGGCGGTTTTTCAAGCTACCATTGTGCCCCTCCGCCGCGATGGTTATCCGCCGTGGCAGAAACCGTAGGCATTTCACCAAGCCCTTGTTTTACGGCCGTCGCTGCGAAATCGCCATGTGCGACCTGGTTAGTTTCCGCGTCTTCGGCCTGGGAAGCGTTCGGGTATCGCCGTCACGTACACGTGAGCTCCTACTTTCCTGGCTCTGGTATATAGTCACGAGGGTTAGTAGGGTCTCGGCATCGGCCGGGCTATCCCATCTCCACCGCCAGCGCGCAACCTCCTGTAACCCGCCGTCCCGCTCTGTCCGAGAGCATAGAGCTCTTAAAACACCGGTAGACCGCGGCAATTATATGGCGGGGCCGAGTTGGCCGTAAAAATGACCGTAAATACTGGAGTCGGTGTTACGGCTCTCTCCACCGTCCCCTAAGGCCGCAAAGATCTAGAACAGTCCCCGGAGGCGCAGCCACTCTGGCCGCGAGCCAAACTCGCCCTCGAGATAGTTATGAGAGAAGGGAGGGGTGAGAAGGAGAGGGAAAGCAGAAAGAGGAGCAAAGTGGATGACCAATCGTTGGTGTTAAGATCCGCGTACAGTAAGCATATTTTACGAGAGAGACAACTAGAGAGAGAGAGAGAGAGAGAGAGAGAGAGAGAGAGAGAGAGAGAGCAAAATCGTACGAAAATGCTCGTTTATTTGAATTTTTAGCATTGCAATTTAGCGATCCTTCTATTCTATCCACTATATTTTATTCATGGCAGTCAACGACAACCAAATTACTCTTTAATCCCGCAGTACTTTGATTGCTGTCACGTGATTTCATGACATTATTCGAAAACTTTTTCTACAAGACTTTTAAAACTTGGAGATAAGGAGTACACGATTTTGCATGGAAGCGAGCAAAAAAGTAGACGGACTTTCACAATTTTACGGAATATAAATTGGCAGTACTACTTATACTCATTTCGTCAATTTAGAATGTTCTTCGACATTATTAAAATCTTTGCAGCTCTCTTAGCATCTTATTTTCAATTACACTAGGGAGATAGAAGTCTCTCCGCCATTGAAATCCGAAATCGATATTTTTGGCAATACTAATGTGCCAACCTAATGGTCTGGTTCTGCCAATCGATTATACGGATATAAATGTGAATTAATTCTTCAGCCATTCGAGTGGACAGTCGAGATTTCTCTCTCGAGAGACTCTAGAGAGGCGACGGTGGGCTCCGCCAGTCGTTCCTTCCTAAGGGGTGCGGAGAGGCTCAAGCGTTAAGTGATATGAATGTTTTCAGGGATTCCGCGCCGGCTCTTAAACTATATTTAATGTCAGTACATCGACTCCAGCAATCAAGAATTATATCACGACTTTTCACAGATAAAATCAGAGTAAATGACAAAAAAATTTAAGAAAGCTCGTAAAAAAAAAAGAAAAAATAAACTAGATGAATTGATGGTATCTTTAAAGTCTCGTGTGTAAATACTGATATGAATTTAAATAGATGTGTGCTCTGTATCAAAACAAGAAAAAATATATTAAATCCTATGCATTTTTGATATCTTTATTTATTCGTAATATCTGTATTTGCGATGACAGACGCGAATCGAGTTCTTGTGTACTCGTTCACAGATTAACAATTCCCGTACTTTTCCTAACGAACGAAAGGATTAAATGCGAGACGTTTTATGATCCGCAGATAAGGCTAAGTAACAAGCCACTTCGAGAATTCGATCGATATCAAGCACATCGACATAGTAGAAAGGTATAAAATGATTGGGTCCGATGAGTTACGCGCAACATTTTCATTTTCATTTACGGTATCGTCGTTAGCTCATTATCACTTTTTTCCATCTAGTAAGAAATAACTTAGAGAGGGAGAGAGAAAGAGAGAGAGAAACTGCGGAAAGAAGTGTGCGAAAAGTTTTTTCGCTTCTTACCCTTGAAAACGAGCGTTTTCTAACAAGCTATTTCACCCCCGTTTGCCGCGCGCACAGGTTTAATAGAATAGGGATCGAATCGCGGCCGTTTGTTGCACTCGCTCTTGCCGGTACGATATGTGTGTGTGCAAAGAGGACCGCCGACCGCCGCCGCCAAAGCCAGGCCGAGGCAACGCATCGCCATCGGCATCGTCGCGGAGTAGTACAAAGCGGCGTTGCGCCGGCCGATGTAGCCGGTGGAACGAGCCGGCGTTGCACGGACGCAAACCAAACTGCATTGCATCTCCGCATCTCCGCATTCGCGCTCGGTAATACACTGTGATGTGGCTACTGGGACGGGCGTTGCGCCGAAGTCCCGTTCCAACAGAGGTACCTTACGCACCGATACACATATCCGCGCGTGTGCGTGTGTACGTACACGTGCATGTGTGTATATGCACGGATCTGCTCCACATGCTGGGGATATGCACGCGTACCTTCTACGTTGGTATAACGGATATGAAGATTGGCCGAAGGATTACTCGCCGTCGTTGTTCTCCTACTATTGCCGTATCGCGTGCGCGAGTCGAATGCTGATCCGTGAATGCATGGTAAATGTGTGGAAGATATAAAGGTATACATACCTTCCACACAACATGATAAATTAGCAATGTACATTACCTATTCCGTAGGGGCAATAAGCATGCCCGTTATGTTCTTTTACACATTTTTTTTTCGAGTTAGGTCGCTTTTAAATTACTGCACACGTCGAAGTTCATCTGTGAGTCCATAATACGACGCGATTAAATTACCATGCAATCGTGCGCGCGAGAGCAAATATCGTTAATTAATATTTCTTAATTAGTATTATATATTTCTTTCTAATTAATACAGCGGTTTAAACAGAATGCGATGTGGTGGGACATCGCTCCGGAACGAGTCTTTGATGAGATAGTAAACGCGGGGAATGAACGCTGGCATGAAGAGCCAGTTAATTCCGCATATTAGCGGCCATTAACTATTCAAACGCGGAGCATAGCTATTAAACCGCGTGCGCGCACGCTCGTGTTCAATACGATGCGGATGTTCGTCCATCGCTTGTAGAAAGTGTTATGTCGAGTACGCGATAAGCGGAGGGACACAAACAAAGAGGATTGAACTTGTACGCGACCGAGAGGGTTCGCCGTGCGCCTGGTTCAACAGTACAACGCGACCGACGTCGAGAGACAAGCGATGTGACACATTTGTAGTTCCCCGGTGACCCACCGTATAATAGGCGGCTCTTGGCCCCCGCTGGACATTTATTAGGATCGCACGCCATCTCGACGTTCCAAGATTTAAGTCCAGACCACTCACTTTCGCATCTATTTTCGGACACGATAAACGAACGATATGAATACTTAAAAAGTGCATTTTATATACCAGCTCTACCTCGATTGTATGAAATTTTATATATTTATATATTTGTAATTTCAAAATATAATATTTATTATGTTACACAATTATAGATATAAACTTTAGTTCTTTTTCATAAACCATTCCAAATATAATATACATACGTCATGTTTACTTTATTAGCACACAAAATTATTTTTTCATACATTTAATGTTTTCAATCTTCAAAAATTTAACTTTATTAAAAATTTTGTAATGTACGTAAAATAAATTTAATTAAAATATTATATAAAATATTCTTTAATTAAATTGTTGATTAATTCATTAAAAGTTTTTCATGTAATTATTGAATAAAATATTATTTAACTATTCAAGCAGTAGTAAATGACTATATCGCTTCATTAATATTTCTTTTTTATCCATTTAAAATATTAATATTCATTTTCCGAACATTTTGAACGCAATTCTATATCCCGATAAATTCATCACGCACAAATTGCAATAGATAATCTGACAAATTTTATTTATACAGCACGCGAGTAGATGCGAGTAGGGAGACGCATAGTTTCAGGAAAAGTCGCTCTCGCTCGCCGACAAATCCCGATCGAGTTCCATCGCCGAGTGATCGAGTCACCAAGGAATTCGTTGTCATAAACTCCGTCTCCCTTCCCCCGGCAGCCTCTCCCACCCGCGTCGAGGTGTCGCATCTCCGACATACCCGATCGACGTTTTTGAAAACCGGCACTGACGTAAGACGAGCGAGTGGCGTTCGCGTGACGAGCACTCCAGACGGCTCCTGTTACACGAGCGCGCGTGATATTCCACAGGATATTTTCTTGCCTCCGAGTGTCAGGGAAGAAGGCAAAGAGAATCAAAAAAGATATATACGCCGGAACGTCGGCGCTGCTGCCGCCGCTGCCGCCGCGACCGCGCGAATAGAATTCTTTCGCGGATGTACAATATCGCGCGTTTGCCATGTACGTTCTACTACGGGATACGTACGCATTTACAGCGGAAGCTTGACACATGGCGTGAGCTTCGCGATGCATAATAAAATGGGAAGCCGGAACTCCGGGTGTCTCGCCCGTACGGGGGGAGACGCGAGCCGAGAGAGAGGCCCGCGAATGGACCTCTCCGAAGGAATCAATCACCGCGCTCGCGGATATATTTTCTCGTGCGCGGCAAGATTTAAGGCACTGACGGGGTGTACCCCGGTGTACACCTTACGGGATCGATGCGAACATATTTTTCCGACTCTATCCATGCTTCATGAGGCTATTGTGACGGGGAGAAGCGCCGCCTGACTCGACTACCGTACCTACTACTAGCGTTAGGTCATGGTGGCAATATTCCATTCTAACGTTCCACTATAACGCTCGCCTATTGCGCGCCTGGCCATTTAATACATCGTATCTCTCTGCATGGCCGGCTCGTAAGGGAAGATCCACGATGCGCAACCATGAGAGCTTCCTTTGTATTGGAGCTTTCGCCCGAGCCATCTTCGACGTACGATCCATGGACTAATAACCAAGTACCATTTCTCGCAAAACGACGCGAAGTAAACCTAGAGGAGTCATTTCGTCACGGGAGATACTTGTATTTTACGACTTCAAAGCCGATAATACTTTAAAAATAATGTGAGACCGAAGAACGCGCTAAATTGGGAAATTTATCTCTAAAACCAAATTTCCAGAATATACAAAATTATTAATCCCAATTTCACGATTTTTTGCTTTATTTCCTTATACACATACACTAAACGTCTGACGTACATTGAAACATATCAAAAGAACTTTGTCATTAAACTTTTTCAAGTAATATTTAGAAAAAGCGTGTCTTTTTTCACACTTACTCAGCTAACTGCATCGTTCAACTGTTTAATGCTCATAAAAGAGGGGAAAGATCTTTAAGTCGCATGTCGTGAAAGCTCCCCCAGTAAGCTCCACTCATGTTTCACTGATACCTTCCACGGTTAATAGTTTCGTGTTTCGATATCGGAACTACCGTTTATTCGCCTTCCTATTTCCTTTAGCAATTTTCCAAACGCGCGCGAGAGTAATAACGAAATACGCTGCGAGAGATACTTGCTTGGTTAACTCTATCACGTCGGGGAGCCGCCCGTACTATCCAACATATTCGAAATCAATTCCGACCGACGTATACGGAGGTTGAAACTTATTCCGATCTCATCCACCCTACCACGGATACGGATGATATATTCCGGAGGATGGTATAGCAAAATCGGTGGACTATCGGTCGAAGGAAGTGTATCATTCCGAGTCCGGCACCGTGGCAGAAAATCAGATACGTTTCACATAATTCACCGCACTAGTAGCACGGGAGAAGATACTTGGTAGCGCGCAACCCTTTCCAGTCTGGACGATGGCGGTGGATGGGCAACGAGAGAGAGGGTGGGTCGAGGGCTTCCGCATTAAATTATAAAGTCAAAACCGTCGGGCAGAGATGATATAAATGCGACTATTATACCGGATGAAGGTAGGAAGGTGGCACAGCCGCCGAGCTCGAATCCGCGAACCAACCCAGGAAGACAGGACCTCTACCACTCGTTCTCCCGCTGCCGCTCCCTACTCACCACCGACCCCTCGAGCCGCACACAACCGCGAACGATAAGTGTTTGAAATATTGAAAGCTGAAGCGCAACTCACCATCTTCCCCTTTCCCCCTCCCCTCCCCCTCCTTGACGACTATCAATAGCGGTGAGAGTGCTATGGACGGGGCATAATGCTGCCATTTATAAGGCAGGTGCCTCCAATCCCGGGTGGTGGAAGAGTAAAACTGAGGAAGGACAGAGACTAGTGGTGTGGAAGGTGCTTTCAAGTCACTTGATATTTCATTATTTGGTATGCTTCTTTTTATCATTTGATTAATACTTCATTCATCTCCGAATATTTTTTGGTCAACAGCGATGTGAATATAATGATTACGTTTTTTTCTGAGCAGAAAAGATTACAAGAGCTCCTAAATCCATCATAGAAAAATTGATTACTTATTTTCGCGAATATTACACGTGTATTTAGCCACGATTTAAATGACGACGATGAGTGCACATATGATAACTGAGGCAGATTATCAGAAAACGTTATGCGGCACTATGACGTCTATTTTAAAATGAATTCTGTAACATAATTATTCGCATAGCTTCATCGTAGAGAGAATTATCGGGCAGCGCGACAGTCATTGGACGTAGAGAACGTGACAGTTTACACTGTTCGCTATTTAATTAATCATACTCGCGGTAATATGGCCGGATCTATTGTTAGTCGCTCTAATTGGATAAACGTGATTCTCCAACATCAGTTGCGGACTAAAGCCTTTGGTCATTAACGGGCGGAGGGAACGTTTCCCGAACGAAAGTGTCACGCCTGTCTACGAGCGCCGCGCCGCTTCGTCGACGAGACGACACGCGATCCGCGCGCGCAACGTACACATAATCCCGTCACATAAATCCCGATGCATAAATATCGGAATGCACTTTTCATCATAGCGAGTTTGCTCTCGACGTTGGTATATGGAGGGATGGGTGAACTGCGACTGCGAGAGATACCCCCTGTGTGTCTCTTGGGGTGGTGCGCAGCGGGGATTCGGAAAAATATGGGCGCGCGGGAGATGCGAAGGTGTGCCCGGCGTGTCAGCGGGACGGGCAAGGAAGTGTATGCGCGTCGGAGGACAGTGGAGCAGACAGTGCGGTGCCGAACCGGGGGGAAGGGCGGGGGGAGATATAAGAAGTCAGTCACCCTCCAGCGGACGACGACGACGACGACGACAACGGCGACGACGACGACGCGGCGTATCGGAAACAAGGTGAAGGATATTAAAAGTTCCGCGACAATACGCCAATCACTTTTCACGCGCGCCACCCTCCTCTTACTCCTTGTTTCACGCCTCGCGTTCTCGATAAACTATCTGCAGATACTCGTGCATCACGGACGTTGTTTGCGAACGTCCTGGGCGAATCGAAATCTCACGCGAACGCGAGAGAAAGGCTGCTCTCGAAAGGCCGCGATATAATTTTAAAGCGTACACACCTCGCGCGCGCGCTATATTACCGGCATACGTATATCCGATATATCATAGTTCATCGCGCACTATTTTATATATCGCGGGCATTCGTGAACCGTACCGTGCCGTACCGATATATATATATATATATATATATACGCCAGCAAAAACCAGCGATGGCCGAATGAAAACGAATTGTTGGATTTGCACGCCGAGGCATCAAATCAAGCGGATTCGAAATAGCCTTTTCATACTTTATGGGACTTTAAAATCGCGCGTCGAGCCCGGCGCCCGGTTATTTCCTAAATATACGATAAAGCCGGCCGATAATTTCCTAAATACTGCCGGAGAGCACCCATTTCGGGCCACGCTCGACTAGCCCGTTTATTCGACAGGTATATCGCACGTCACAGCGTACACTTCCACCGATTATGGCAGCGATTATTACGCCAACGGGTTAGCGGCAGCATGATTCCGAGCCGGCAAATACGCCGGGCCGATCGCTTTGAAACATCACGCAGCCACGGCTGCGGGAGTCACCGACGCGCGTTGATTAAATCGTCACGAGCTATTCTCGGGCGCCTATTTCTCTCTCTCTCTCTCTCTCTCTCTTCCCCTCTCTCTTTATCTGGCAAAAGCGTAGCGCGCTTGCGTCGGTAAACAACTCTTTTTAATCATCATACAAAGCCGCCATCGAACCGCATGGCTCGTTCTTTAAACTCACGCCATGCCGACCAATAAATCGTCGACGCCGCGCACGAACGCTGGCGCGGCGTGCGCGCAAACCAGCGTCGCGGGGCGATTTTTCGGAATCGTAATCCGAGGCCGTGTGTTTATCACGCGCGCCACGTAGCGATTCTCCCGCTCCACCACGGCGGGAGGGGGGTTGTTGGGCTTACCCCGAGCCCCCGGGGTGAGCCGCGGGGATGGAACGCGGAGGGGCGCGAGTCGGTGCGCGCCCGAGGACTTATAATTCTTCTATGACAACGAGGAATAAACGGTGCATCCGGCTCGTCTCCCTGGACGGCCACAAAACACTCACGCCGCTGATTGCCAGTAAATTGCGGGTGTCTCGCGTTACGGCGCACCACCGATCCGGGCAAGTCCCCGGCTTTTTGTGTCCCCTTCCGTCCCCGGATATCTCTGTCTCTCTTCTCTACCCCTCCGCCTCCGCACGTTGCACATTGCACGTCGGAACGGTCGCCGAGACAATCACCGCGATATCGCGTCGGTACGGGTTGGGTGGCCGAAGAACCTGAGGGCAAGAGACGTTCCTTCCTATTTTCATCCGACTTCCCACCCCTCCTCCCCACGCCGCGCCACGACCGCGCGCGACCTCGTCCCGAGACAATTTCCACGAGGTAGTTTCGGCGTTCTCCGAACTCTCCTTCTTGTCGCACTCCATCCCCGTTCTCTCTTCCTCGACGACTGCTACCATTTTTCAATCGCTATTCGAGTCCCATGCTCCGTCTCGTAGATCGAATCTCGTGACCTCAGTCTAGTACCGCCTTGCCGACTGGACGTTGCTACGACTTCCGAGAACCGTGTGCCGTCCACCGTCGTTTTTATTTGTTCGTGGTATCCCGACCGGAGTTGACCGATCCTAGGTGGAGTCACGGATCTTTCCTCGAGTCGGACAATATCGTTTGATGGAGGAAACAGCCACGTTAAACGTAACGTCGTTTAACGGTATCCCGCATCGAAGGAAACAGAAAAACAACATCTGACTTACATCGATTTGAATGCGATCCTTTCGCATGAACAGATGACATAAGTACGATAAAAATTTTCTTTCTTCACGAGTATACTAATCACGTCGCAAGACCAAACTGGCATCTCAAAGCGCGCGATAGAAGCCACGCGAGACTTGGCGGGACCTTAATAATACCTTGAAAAATAATTTATGAGCGCTAACGTCAGCTCTGTCGGTTTTTCTGAAGGCGTTCGTCGCGTCTTACCAGCCGTCTTTTTTGCCGTCCCACTTTTGCGAAACGGAACCGAAAGAAATGTACGACCACGAGGCACACGACGATTGACCTTGAGCTCACGAACATGGAAGAAAGCTCTGTGCCTATTTTCACGAAACACAGAGAGAAAGACAGATAGATAGAGAGGAGAGAGAGAAGGTAAACATTGCTGTTATTATTACCCCATTATACCTCCACCTTTTTAAGTACTCAGCCCGACGAGCAGCCGAGGTCCGACCTCATCAAGATATTAATTTCTTAGTCACTTAACTGCACGCGACGTACGAACGCTTCTATTGATTTTCCAATCCCTCCTTCCTCTCTCTCTCTCTCTCTCTCTCTCTCTCTCCCTCTCTCTCGTCCGTGTCCGCTTTCGAACTCCGACGCAAACGGCGACGCAACCACCCCTTTCGGGCTCTCGTGACGCGGAGACTCACCTCTTTCTCCGGAAGCCATCTCGTTCCCCGCGAGAGAAGCTTTCTAGCTATTTTCTTGCGTTCTTTGAAGGTGGGAAGACCCGCGTGTCCTATGCAATTCAATTATTGTAATGCGACTCCGCGACGGGCGACACCGCCGCCTCTCGACGTTCCGGCGAGTGTCTTCGTGGTTACGTGGGAAGCTACCCCTTCTCTATCTCTCTCTTTCTCTCTTCTCCCTTCTCTCCTCGTTCTATTTTTTTTTCCTTCTCTCCTCGCGTTTTCCATTCCCGTCCAACGTCTTTCGTATTCTTCCGGCGCATCAGCCGTGAAAGGGCAGTCAGCCGGAGCTAAGCTATCGGAATTCAAGTCTAACCAGCGCTACGGCGCACTGAATCAAAAAAAGGCGACCGATGAAACCTCGACTTCTTATTATAAGTTATAAAACCGCTGCGGGATGGTCGGTCAAAGTAGCAAGCTGGCACGATACGGCTCTCCTAGATTGTTGCATTTAACCTCGAATGCGGACTTCTTCTTGCCAACGCGCACAGTTTCGCTTCTTCTCATTACTGTACACAGCTTCTCGTAAATTTTTAAGCGACGGTAGTTTAGAAGCGCGAGATAATGTTACGTTATTTAAGTAATGTTAATGTCCAATGTAAAGTAAATCCATGTGAAGTAAAAACAAAACAGCCACATTTAACGTGCAAAGCTATTGGTGTAACGAGAAAAGTCTTTCAGTCGCAAGAATATGCGAATTTCCGGCGTCCTTCCTTCATGTCCAAAGGTCGACACAAAAACTGACGTCGCGATAAAGCGCGACACGCGACAAGGTAAATAGCGGAGTTTTAGGGGAAAAATATTTTCTCGCGCGCGGAGAGAAGGACGCGCCTTCTATACAAAATACAAAGAAATTAGCCGGCGTGACGAAGTAATTCCGCAGGAGTGCAGGAGGCAATATATATCGTCGTTAAATGGTAGCCATCATGGTATGTAAGAAATAGCGTGCGGCCAAAGTCACGTCGTTTCTACGAAAGGTTCACGTGATTGCAGAAAGCGACGCCTCTTAGATTTGATTGTGTAATACAAGCACCGGTACGAGCACGAGTTGAATCCTGGAGGGAGGGAGGGCGAGAGAGGGGGGGGGGGTAAGGAGAGGAAGTCCGACGCAAGGTGGTTGTACGAGAACGATTCGCGGACGAGGGCGCGCGCGGCAGGGGACGCAACAGAGGGGTTGGTTTCGCGCACGAAAGAGAACGAGGGTGAGGCGCGCGCGGGCGTAATGGTATAGAATCTCGCAGGTGTCGGCGATTCTTCTTCTCTCTTTTTTTTTCACCGCGACGTCGATTTGAGAAGTTTTAATACTTGATGGAGCAAGAGCTGCTGCCACCGTCACCGCAATTGTACTTTCCGCACTTAGATTTCGCGCCGGGCTCGAACAGTGCTGGAGAAGCGTGCTAGCACACTGAGAACTTTACCAGGACCCGCCGTACACCACGAACCGCGCCACTCGCCTCTTAACCGCACCGTCTCTTTTGCCAGTGAATGCTTGCCGACGAATCGGATTCCACGAGACGAGAGACAATGGACGGCGCGCGCCCGGTAAAAACTTCGAAACAAGCTTCGCTTCCCGAAACGGACAGATCGATTCGACGCCAAGTTCGAATCGAAAATCATTTGCTCGCAACAGCTAGGCGAACGCGTGAGCTTTCGTATTGTTTTATTTTTTTACGGGCGTCGTTTCGAATGAACCTTTCGAATGAACGCGCGCGATTTTTTCCTCCCGGACGATTCGTTATCGCCAGTTTTATCGATTTTACACGAACTATTCGATTTCTTTCCCCTCCGAGGAGAGAGAACGACGACCGGTCGCTTTGTTTAAAAAAGCTCATCATCCCTCATGGAGAGTTACAGCACAGGCCAGAGCTTTCTCTCTCTTTCTCTCTTTTTTCATTTTCCTACGAGTTCAGCGTTTTTTCTCCTATGCGTTAAACGATTGTTGTTTTCACGGCGAAAGTTTTCGCGAACTCAGCCGTTCATTTAGTTCGAGTTTTTCGCGCTGCTTTTGTTCATTCGGTTTGGACTTTTCAGCGTCGGTCTAAATATTCTGTTTTTCAGTTGGTCCACTTGCGCGAACGAGTAACAGTTCGTTCCTTCGCACGGCATTTTAAAAACCACGGCGAGATATTCCCGTGACAGGCCCTCGGACATGGCGATTACGATAAACAACCGGCGGCGGCGATAATTAGGCAAGAAAACTGAATCGATCGTTTAATCGGCCACGCACAAGGAAATTATGGCCATTACGCGGAGAATGGCGGTAACGTCGAGAGAGCGACGAAATTGCACCCGTGAAATAGACCTAAATATGTGTGTGCACGCGCGCCTGCGTCACTCGATTGACGATGAGCCAGTTAATTATGGCGGTATCGCGTGGTAGTCATGAAAACAATAGCTTTGTGCTGCTGTCAAGCGTTACGCGACAATGCCCTCGAATATCCGCGAAGCGCCGGACATGAAATAATTGAGACATAATCGCGCGGCGAGTGTGCTGAAAGGAAGCTACTCGTTAAGCTTATCGATCCTGGAAAATAAATTTTAGAGAGTGTATCGTTTTAAATCTACTCATATATTTCTCTCTCTTGATATAAAATAAATATAATTTTTCGTTCGATTAATATCGCGACTAAAAATGTATAATATTTATTTTTGCGAATACGGGACATTGTTAATGTGATCTCGAGTGTTTTCATTGACATTTGGTTTTCCTTCCTCGACCGAAGTCTTTCTAGGCCAAAACGATGATAAAGGTAATACAAAAGTCATTTATCTTTGAGGCGATCCCATACTCGCAGGGAAACGTCCGCGGTCGAAACAAGAGCAAGAAAAATAACACTAGAATGGGCTACGTTTCGTGGTCGGAAAGTGGTTTCCGCTTTCGTCCTGACGTCTAAATCGGAGTAGCGGAGTTTCTCGCGGAGTGCCTTCAGCATTTAACAAATCTCGGGACTCGCTAATGCCGCCGACTAGACGCCGTGGCCTTACTTTTTCGCTCTCGAATGCGAACTCCGAGAACGAATGTCGGGAAGAAATGTATCCAAATCGGTTCCGTTTCGCTACGTTAAATAAAAATCGCGCGACTGACAGGCACAATTTCTCGTTAGCGTAGACGCGCGTTGATTTCAATTTCAACGTAATATCGTCTACATTGTCGGCGACGATACGTTCGCAGGTAGATTTTATATTTTTCGCAAATAAACAGTGGCGTCTTCAGTTCCCGTCAGACGAAACAAGCGCAATAAAGGCGAACAGAACGCAATATCTATTAATACTATAACCGATGGACTCGAAAGATAAACGTACCTCCTTCGCGAAACGGCGAGGGGGAGGAAAGGGAGAGCTTTGTCGGAGAGATAGTAAGGATAATGACGAAGACGAGACCGAGGGCGAAGTAGAGCCGCGAGCAGAACGAATATGGTGAACGAGAACGTAATGATGGAACGGGGCACACAAGCACGTATACAGGCGGAAGAAGGAGAGCGGATCGAAAGAGCGGAGAACTGGAGGCAGGGAAGAGCGACTAGCGTGAGAATTGTGCAAGGGGAAGAGAAGGGGATGTGGCGGTGGCCGTTGGCGTAACTCGAACACCCCCGGCAAGCCGGGCGGATCGGGATATGGGATCTCTATTAAACAGACCGAAATTCCCTGGGAAAAATCACACCTTGCGCCATTGGACTGATACGACGTGACGGCCCATGAAATGAACATCGGTCCTCGCGCTCGCTCCGCCCTCGCTCCGCGCAGCCAAGCTCGATCCGTCCATCGCGGTATCACGCTGCCGTTCTGAGCGACGAATGGCCGGGTATGGCTTCTCGAGCCCGGTATATATAGTCGCTCGCTCGCTCGCGTTCGGTACAGATACCAGGAAAAAAAAAAAACGATTTTCGAGATCACGCGCGAGAGAGAGAACGTCGCGACCGCGTGTTCGTCGTTTTCGGGGCAACGTTCTCGAAGAATTGCGGCTGGCGGCTGCGGGGACTAGCCGATTCAAAGCTTCAGAAAAGGGCGAAGTTGAGTCTCCGACGTGTTACGATTAGCTGCGTGGGCGAATCTACGATCTTAATTAACCGCAGATTGCACAACAGATCCGATATCGAAGGGAGTATCGAATCTCCGTCAATGATTGGAACGAGGTGGTAGCATCCGCGAACGTGCCATCGATTTTTCTTTACGGCTCTCTTCTCGCGATTTCACCGCGATTTTATAACGTTCCCCGACACGTAATTTCGTCTTACGGCGCGATAAAACTCCGCGCAGGTCGTAGGGTCGCGCGGCGGGGTAGATTTCTCTTTTTCTAGGCAGACGACGAGCAGCTCTTCGAAATCAGTGAGGGGCGGAG
>NW_012026854.1:349403-419592 GCF_000956235.1 Wasmannia auropunctata
GGGGGAGAAAAAAAGAGACTGAGAGACTGCGGACCTCTGTCTCCGGCAATTCTCCGTTTAAACGGTGCATTTAATGTTTATTTGCTTAAGCTTTCCCGTGCGGAAGTGTAGCTTTATTGACGCACAAACCAGAAAAGCAGCGCAAGAAACAATACAACTTGTTGTAGATTGCTCGGCCTTGCTTCCAGCTCCAGAATAAATAAAAGCGAAGTACTCGCATAATGATGCCGCAATCAGCGTATGACTTCATCCCCGGGTCAATATTACGATCGCGGGAATTCGAATACTTGCGAAAGAATGCGAACGGCACGGCCGGTCGTCATTCTCGCGTCTAAAAGGACGCATCTCTGTCACTTTTCACACTCTCGCGAGAAGGTTATTTAAAAGTTTCGAGGAGAGTTATTTCGCGCGTCGCCGTACGTAGTCAAAGTTTTGTTGTTGCAGCACGTCGTTGTCTTGCGTCAACATCGCGCGCCGCGATTACCTGAAATCGGGGATGCGATCCAGGGCGAATAGATGGTTTATCTCGGAGGCACGGAGGAGGGAATAAGGTCTCGGGTATTATGAGACGAAGCCGGCAACGGGAAAGGAAAGAAGTTAAGCTTGTGCGGAAAGGGGATGTGGGAACGTGATGTTTTGTAGAAACTTGCTCGCCCGTAAATCGAGAGTCCGAGCTATTGGACATTTCGATTATCCGTATCTATTAAACTATATCGTGTATATCCCGTACTATCCTATTAGATACTATCCGTTAGTGTATGTTATATCTACTGTGCATCATCTGTCATATACATACATCGCATTTACGCGTTATATAGCTAGATCATATTTGAGTTCATCATTCATAGACGATTAAAGAAAGAATAATAGAAGGTAAAAATACTTGACATAATAATTAAAGGAATTAAATGGACGAAATCACAAAAAGAGAACTTAAAGCATTAAAATGTATCCAATTTCGAGAATGATTAAAGAATACGTTATAGACAATATTTAAGAAGACAGATAAGTGTCAACAATATCACATTTGCTGAATATAAAAATTAAAAGCAGACTCATTCATTTATATTCCAATGGTTAGAATTTCCTCAAGATATCATATATATAGTTTTTGTTCTCGGTACTCCGCATTTATAGGTTTAATTAAATTTTCTGATATCTTTTAATGCGCATCTTAGATTATATAGACTAGACTTTCTTCCTGTCAGTGTCGTTAATCTGATGAAAATTACGTTTTATTTTGATAATTATCGATCACTGTATATACCGGTAACAAATAACTACACGTTATCCCGTTTACGTGTGCCATGCTTTTCCGATAACATCTCCGTTGTAGGAAACATTACGAACGTTGTGCTCGCTCTCGTATGCACCACTCTGCGGGGACTTTCGCCGCCGATTGCCGCAGTTGTGTGTACGGTGGAAGGGTGTGTACGAGGGGAGAGGCGAACGTGGAGGTAACTGAGAGCGAGGTTGTGCGAGCCGATAGTAAACCGGCACGTAGGTAGACCGTGGCTGTGAGCTCGGTTAGGGGTGGTGGTCGAATCGTGCTTATAGATCTCGGTGCATCGAAATTTTTTTTTTGCTGCTGATACACAGTGGAATTTAGTAGCACGTAGCTACGATATCAATTGCAAGCCGATTTCTTGCGTGTCGCGTCGCTGCCTTAAGTCTTAAGATGGTGAAATCGAGATATAAATATTGTATCACATTGCTAAATTTGTGTGTGCGTGTACGTGTATCGAAATGCAACGATATTCTTAAGCATGATAACGTAATAAAATTCTTCATGCAAATACAGCTTTCATTTTCGCAGAGCACGATTGTTATCAATCGTGATAAATCGAATTTGATCGTAATTCCGTCCACGAATAAGTCCTCTTTCATTCCTGCGGAGGTTTCTCGCGCTTCTCACAATAAAATATTTGAAGACCTTTTTAACAAGAGAGCGACGAAGTTACAACGCCCGCGACATCGGCACGCCGTAATCAATGGAAGAAAAGTTCCACGGGAAAAAAGATCGCCACGTTCCCTTTTCCGCTACCATGAACACGCTCGATCTCCAGGTAATTTTCGCCAAGTTTTACCGGAAGTTCTTCGAGGTGGTGCGACTTTTCTGATTCTTCGCGAAGACCGGATCGTGCTTGTCGCTGCTCCGCCCCGCAAAATTGAGAACCGTCGATAGTTCTGGGTAGACAGAAAATCCCGTCGCGATAAAGTTCAAATGCTATTTTTTTTCCTTCTTACCCTCCTTCTCTTTTATAACGTTCTATTAACTTAAACGTGTCTGAGATATTCGTTACCCGTCTCGTTACATAAAAAAGTTATTGTATCGCGATTCTTATTTCAATCAATGCCACCTATCTTGTAAAACTTTTCAGTATAATGTAATTTCGAAATCTACTCTTTTAATACATTTGTATAAAATGCATTCATAATCTGAGCGGTACGAAAAAATCGGTATAAGAAATTCGATTATACAAACAAAAAGATCTCAGGCATCATGCATTTTTCATGTGCTTTTATATCTTTAATTTTTCATATGTATATTAAAATTTATGTAGACATAATAATTTAAGAAAGCTATAAAGAGAAAGAGAGATATATAAAATTGAATGAATTTTGGAAATAAAAATAAAAGTGAAAGAATTTTACATTTTCTTATTCTTAAATTGACTGACAATGTAGATGCGCAATTTCAAGGATTATTCTCTAAGAAACTATGTGCTCCGCAGGAAATGGCGAAATAATCGTATTCTTCGATTTCCCGGATGCGCAAAACGATTAAATAGAATTTGGCGATTGAAAATTCCAAGCTCGTGAAATGGATAAGTAATTCGCCGTAGTGCCGAACATTCACGCGAGCAATTCGCAATGGGAGGATTCGCAAGATGCCCTGGTATGCATACGGTGAGTATTTACTGTGACAGACGGCGGTTTTGTCGGCCGCCAGTAATGCGACCGCCCTGGCGAAGGGGTACGGCAAGAAGGATCCGGTTTTAGTTCCTGCCCCGTGGTATCCGCGCCGTCGCCGTCGTCGTCTGTTTCGCGTTTTGTCGATCTTCGTGCCAGGAAGCGGACCGCCGTTTTTTGCGTCATCCGCATACGTGGATTCCACCACCGGGATTCTGGACCCGGCTCTCCCGCCGAGCTCACTCGCAGCTGCTCGTCGTCGTCTCTCGCCAAAACCGGAATGCATCGGCCGTCCTCGAAAATACGTCCGGCTTTAACGGCAAGCGATATCCCGGGGATAACGCGCGGTCCATAAAAAGGATCCGACGTAAACTTCTCGCGTGGGTAGACGCCAAAGGGATGTCGCGCGGCACGCGATATGCGAACGCGGGAATTCCTTAAGATATTGCGAAATATTCTTTTAGCCGGCAACTTTCCGACTGGTATTTTATGCCCGCAAAAGTTGCCCCCCTCCGAACTTTCGGGAAGGTTTAGAAGTTTGCCAAGTTGTGTAAATTTAAAACTTTCGCGGAGAGTAAGTTACTAGGCTGGTGCCTACACGTTCCGCAAATGGCACACATTTTTTTTCCCCTCCCCGTATAACAAACGGAATCAGGCCAATTAGCGCACCTTCGCAAACTGTTCCGAACTATTAACGAAGAAAAAAAAAAAGTTTGTCCATCCTCGCGTATCATACGTACTATTAATAGAACATCGGAGATTAATAGATCGATTTTTTCACATTGTACGATAAGAATCGCAATATAGTTTCACAAATTAGTTTTGTTCGAATCTTCATTTTACATTTGGCTCTCGTACTCGCTTGAAATGTTCGAAATATCGTACCTCCTACGTAACAATGAAATCCGGCCATACGAAATACGCCAGTAATCTCGCTGGAATTAATTGAAAATTATATTAAACAATTACTAGAATCAATAGACATATTATATTATTATTCGTTAATCCGTCCCGATATATATGTATATAGTGAATGCTTAATGTATATTGTGTTTGTAACGTTATCAATATTCACGAAGGTAAATGAACATATTGATAGCTAAATCGTTTTTGAAAGTTCGTGAAATGCTGGAACTAACTGCGATTATATCACGAGAGGAGCACGACGAGGAATGAAAACTATTCCGAGAGCTCTGCATGCGTAACAAGATCAAGAATAAAAGATGCTTTAGCAGACGCTGAAATAAGAAATGAGGGAGAATAGGTAGAAGAGTCGGGAGACTGGAGCATATGTATACTGAAATTCCACACATTCCTCATGTAATCGCGTACACTATTACTGAAACAAGTCCCTTTTCTCGCGTCTTTTTTACGTTAATTGGAATACTCGAGATTTTTTCAACTCCCCCGTTCACATTTATCTTCAATTTCGCCGCAAATTGGCTTAAACGGAAACCCCGTTCTCCAATTATGACTCGCGGAGACGACCGTTTCTTTTTAAGAGAAGCGCGGCGTAAAATACTTTTCAATTGTCCGCGAGATAGGAGACGATAATGGCGAGAACGTAACGTGAGAGCGCGATGAGTGCGGGGACACCGCGCGTGCAATGGAAATGGAATTCTAAGCAAGCGGTTTCAGTTACAGGAAAGTATATGGCATTCTCCCCAGCCGACGTCAGAGACGAGGTCTCGTCGTTCCTCGAGGAGCAGGCGCGTCTTTATGTCAGGGCGAAATATTTCTTTCCCGCGAGGCAGAAGTGCGGAAGGAGCGTCGCTGGTTGGTCGATGGAAAATCTCATTTGGACGCAGCGACCAGACAGAAGTGGAGCGAACGAGGTTGGATTTCCGGACGGACATGGTGACTGCGGGGATGGTGGAAAGATGCGAGTTCGCGCCGATACTATCGACCCGAGCCGCCAGACACGAGATACGCGTACGCACATACTATGTACGCGCGCGCAGCGCGCGCGAGGATGAAGAGAATATCGAAAAGGAAATACGAAGTTATTTGAATTGAATATAGATTTTGTTCACACATCCACAGGCAGAGGTAAAATCGAATTAGAGTAAAGCGAAACAATGTCGCAACAGTCACGGAGATTCCGCGTGGATCTACCACGAGAATTTTGAAGGATAAAAAGACGTGTAATATAAAAAAGACAAATCGTATTTATATAATATATAAGTTTACGCGAAATCGACATCCTGCCTTTTTTTTAATGCGAGGCATTATTTATGCTGAATGAAATTTACAATTGGCTTTATGAAACTATGTACGGGCTTCTAAGCTGCGCGAATGCAAAACATCCGCCGTACTCGTGTGGGTGCAGGATTTGTTTAACGTCGGTGTAGCGCGATGTAACGTTTCCTGCAATATCTCATCAAAGGGGATTTTTATCCGCGGTCCGTTTCCTGGAAAAGAACGCAGGAATCGAATCAGGATGACAAGTACAAAGGCTACGGGAGGAAAGCGAGCCCTCTAGCGAGCGCCCAGGGCTTCACCTTTGCTTCTCTCTTTTTTATAAGGGCTACTTCGATTTTCTCCGGTGCATTCGACTTTGACGAAACCAAGGCGATTTCCTGGTCGGATACACGGTTTCTCTCTCTCTCTCTCTCGTTCCACGACTCGGCTAAAAGGAGCGCACGTTGTCAACGGAGGGAAGAGAACGGCATAAATCGTGATGTCGAGAAGGGGAAGCGGAGAGAGGAGAAAGTTCGTCAATGTTAAACGAAAAGGAGCGGAGAAAAGACGACGGGGGAAAAGAAGAGTCACATTCAGAGATGGAGAAGGGAAGGGCTAAAGGAGGGACAAAGGGAGGGTAAAGGCACACCTTGGGGAGAACCGCGAGACAGGTAAAAGAATGGCGTTTGTGTCCGCTCTCGTCCGCAAATAATCCACGAACATTTTTACCAATTCTCCCCTCGTACGGCCGCTGGACCGCTCATAGACGCGACGGCGGAAACAGATAGAATCGTAAATCCCGTCCGGCCAAGTCGTCGGCGTGCTGGGATACCTACGTAGTCGTCGCGCGATACCTGCCACGCGCGTCGATTACGAATTTCGTCCGGGAGCGCGAAAATTGCACGAATCAGCGATATCGGAAACAACACGCCAACGCGGCGGACAACAGCGACGACGCTACACGACAGAGGGCACAGGACACCGGGACCTAAGTGAAAGCGGAACGCGTTCTATGTTGGTACTTAATACACCCTGGGGGATTTAAGCGGGGCGCGGCCGCTACCCGGGCGGTGCTACCCCTATCAGATAGCGCGCTTCGCGCGTATATTTCGGGGCCCGTTATTATCGAGGGGTAGATTTCATCGTGAATATTTATGAGGGTGGTTCTCCTGGTTGCTCGCGCGCCCCGGCTTTCTCTCCTCTCCATCGTCGTCGTCGTCGTCGCCGCCGCTGCTGCCGCTGCCACCGCCATCGACCTTCTTGCTATCGACTCCTACTTGGCGCAGTTGCCTCCTTCTCCTACCCTCCCTCCCCTCGCGGATCTACATACCCTTCTCCCTCCGGGCGAAATTCCCTCGTACACGATCTCGCCTCGTGGAAAATCATGGATCGAGCGCGCACGAGAAAAATAAATACGATAAGAGAATGAGAATTAATTCGGGGTTTGAAATATTTAAGGAGATAAGACGGGGGCGAGAGCCGCGGGAGGCAATAGCCGGATAGCAGCGCTTCGAAAAGAAGGAGAGAAAGAGCCGGCTAGGGGCTTATATTAAGTTAGACTTTCGTTAAGAGCTCGAGCTTTTCACACCTCCTGCAGAATTTAATCGTTCCGAGCGCTCCGCGCTCCCGGCGACGCGTATAACTCGCTAATTATATACCTCGGAGATATTTGTGTAGCTCGGATAATCCGCGCAGATGCTCTAATGATAAGTAATGTGCGCACAGCACGCGGTAAGCAAGCGCAATTTCAGCACAACGGAGAGAACGCGGATGATCGAATTCTTCGTCTTACATCACGCGAATGCTGATTAGTATCCATTCCTTGCGACTGGTAATAACTCAACCCGGCTTGGAAACAGCTAATTTTTGTAAATGAAGAACATATTTCTTTATAACTGCTAAATGTCGTTTTCATTATAATTTCGCATTTTTTTCCCCTCCTGAGAAACAGAGGGATTATAAAACCACTCGAGAATTACTTATAAAGCGAGGATTCCGTAAACTCGCATGAAGCCGCGAAACTCGCGGGGCATGAATGTCTTAGCAACAACAGCAAGATGCATGCTTCCGGATAAATTATTTCGCGGGGGCACGCGATCGACGCGAACGAAAGTTCGCCTCACGTTGCCTCCCGCGCTCTTTGATCACGGCGGAATTATTTTAAACTATTCCGTCTGACGGGGCAAAATGGAATTGCCGCGACTAAATGAGGAATTTTCGCGACTTAAGCGCGTAACGAAGATTTGCGGGGATCGTTATTGTAGATCTCTACGCGCACGGGCGCGCCTTTCAGTGCCCTCTCGAGTCCCCCCCTCCGTCTTTCCGCCCCTCCGCGGCCACCATCGCCACCGTCGCGATGAAAACGCCCGCACCTGAAGGCAGGATGATACCTTAATTGGATGAGGGTAGTTCTCATGAGTTTTAAGTCGGTGCACGAAAGGTCTCTCCTTATCCTATCACCACGCCGTGAATCGTTCTGGCTGTACACGCCGGATACGCTTCATTATATCGCCACATAATTACGCGCTCCGCGGTCTCTCCGCCATAAATCCCGGTCAAGCCGGTGAGGCGACTCGAAAGGGATTTATTTACCAGCGTGTATTTTGCAGCGTGTAACTACGTGTTCGTTGTAAAGTGGCATTTACACGCGGAAGGAAAATGCGATATCGGTGTAGAGAGATCGCGCTGAAAATATTGTGTGAAACATTTTAAAAGAGATATTCAACTCGCGTCTCACCGAATGTTATGGTCGATTCTAAATCGGACTGTTTCTTCCTTCAGAAGAGAGATATTCTATTCAAGATTACGAAGACGTGATGAACGGTAGAGAAATCGACGCTCGAATAGTACAAGTATCGGTGAAGAAATATCGCTGGATAAATTCGCATCCCTCTAATCGCCCCTTAAGTCGATTTTAACAACCCCGGGAAGATATGGACACCGTGCCCTCTACTGTGCTTACAGAGTGTCATGAAACTCTCGTGTGCATGTAAACGCACATAGCGAAAATGAGCGAACAGGGGCAACAAAGGACAGGGCAGGACGACAGGGACAGAAACGCAGGCGATGCGGCCGCAGATCCCAAAGGCGCTTTGACGTTGAGCCAAGCAAACATTTTCGATGGCTTAATGAAAACAGTGGTGCGCACGCGTGTAACCGGCAGGTCGAAAATGCATCGCCGGCTACTAACTCGTTTTGTCGCTCACGAATCGTTCGTGAAATCATTCTGTTTGATGTAGACAAAATTCGTTCGACCGTGCAGAGGAGAGTGAAAAGCACAAATTAAGTATATACAATGTCATTTATGGTAAAATCTTTTAAAGCGTTATAAACGAAAAATCTTAAACTTGTGATTGCTTCCACGTTTTTCTGCCAACGTTAAGAAATATGGAAGGCTCTTATTAAAGTTTGTAATAGCAAATTATTCTCAAGTTTAAACAATTGGAATAGCTGTGCGAAGGAAAAAAATCTGCCAGAGTCATGCGAGAATTCGAGAAATAAACTCCTCATTCGTCTCGTCTCCCCGCGACTTCAGTGGAAACGTTTCGACCTGTCTCTCCCTTTTTCTCCTACGCGATCCCACCGTTCCGCGACGTGTCCTGCATCTACCGCGGCTTCCTTCAGCAGAAACGCGGCAGTCCCAAAACAGTGCTCGACGGACCGCGAATGGCCGTTTAGTTGGGGAATGCAAACTAGACGGCGAAGATATTGTCCGCGGCGCATAATCGGACTTTAACCTCGTTCAAGAAGGCGGACAAGACATTTCCGGGCGTTTACGAGAGCTAGGGAAAGGAGAGCACGACGAGAGCGAAGATCTTCCCTTCTCCCCCCCGCGGCGACTGCGGGACGGGGGACGCGGTAGGCACACCGTGTCGTGGTTTTCCCGGTTCGTCGACGACGAGCGAGGGATTTCCAATGAGTTCTCCTTTAAACCGCGTCCTTCCGACGTGGCTGGTCCGAATATGCGTGCGTGCGTATATATGTATGAGCACGTTCTACGTGACGGAACGTAGAGTCCTGGACGAGTATACGCCAACAGAATCACGCTTCTCCCTCTTTGTGTGTTGTGTGTGTGTGTGTGTGTGTGTGTGTGTGTGTGTGTGTGTGTGTGTGTGTGTGTGTGTGTGTGTGTGTGTGTGTGTGTGTGTGTGTGCGAAGGTATCTACGTATTCCGAGAACTTGCGAAGACGAAGAGAAGGAGGAAGCTCGATTATTGCCGCATTGTGGCGGAGTCGAACCGTTGACGTATTGTCGACTGGCTCGGCCGTGCGAGCACAATGGCCGACATTAATGGACTAATATTCCGCGCCACAAAAGCACCCGGCTTACTCACCGTCGACGGACCAGGACGCGTTCGTGCGCGCGCTCTCCCCGCGCACATGCGTTTAACAGCGCCGTTCGGTTATACGAGCATATGGATCGGGTCCGCGCAGAACATTTCGTGCGGAATACACTTCGGAACTTCAACGAACATTTAGGTAAATTATTCTAATCGCTATTGTTCTACCTAATTGTTCATGCGATAAATTTGTGACGAGTCGTCATGAAATTCGTACGGAAAGAGAATTCGACTCCGCATTATGCAGTGGGAAAATATTATTTTTCAATATTATCTTGTATTTTCGCGTAAACAGAAAAAGACGTGAATGTTAATAAAATATAAGTGTGCACCGCTACAGCGGATTATTTATTTTGTTAATATCTTATCGATTTACGTATTTGATTGTTAATGTAATAAATACTTGATATACACATCATCGCGCGGGAATCTCAAGAGCCGGACGGAAGGAATACGTTATTCCGCAACGACGAACACTTAACTGTGAATTCGCGTATATATTTCTGGGATTACGACCGCATCGCTAAATTACGGTCAGAGTTAACGGGAACACACCCTCGTTACAGTTGCGGGGTGCATTAGGTTACGCGATTTGCGTAAAGGACGCAATATGGTTTGAGCCGATGTCGCTCGCCACGCCGGAGAAACAGGCCATAGCCATGGCATACCGATACCGCACGAGAGCGTAACCCCGTGTCAGTTCGTTAGATGCGAATCTCTGCCGTCGCGCGCGATGCACAAGTACGTATTTATCGTTTCGTGAATACAAGTACAGTCCGGCACGCCAAAGGAGTGGAGCGCGACGCGAGCGCAAGATGGAGAGGTCAGAACATCGGTTGTCTTTAACAGATGGATTTTAATTATCGAAATAAAAAAGACGGGAAGGGTGCGAAAATATCCGCGTGAAGGAGGTTTCTTGAAAAATCCTCCCATAAATAATGCCCCGCGTCTGCACGCTACCTGAGAGATTCAAGCAACGCGCTTGAAAGTGCCGGAATTAATAAATTTTTCGTGCAATTTTACTCGCACGCAATACTTCCCTCTATATATTTAGATGGACAAATATTAGATCTAAAAAGTAATTTGGCTGTTAGTGACGTAGATGAAGTATCACGTCATAAAAATCCATCTCTCTCTCTCTTTCTCTCTTATATGTTTATACAATGTCGTTTAATGCAAAACACGTTCGCGTCATGATCGACCCGAGTAACATAATCCACTGCATTCACAGTGAGTTAAATATGTATAAGTGAAAATATTTAAAAAAAATGGTAAATCGACCAATTATTGAAATTCTAGCCGCAATAACGTCATATCGCGCGTTCTGGATAAAAATGTACGCTCGCCTGATTGGAATTTATCACGGTGCACTTTGGCCAAATGAAAAATGAAATGAAAATTGATCGTACTGAATTCCCCGCAGATTGAACTCGTGAACCGGATCGGTGTGTATACGTTCTTCAAATTTTCACATTTTTAACTTTATGGGGGGAAAAAAAATTTCACACGTTACGGGCGTTTACATTGTTCAGTTTCAATTTGAATTTAGCAATTACGTCGCATAACGAAGATGGATTCGCGCAATAATATAATAACAACGGTTATATGAACGTTAAAAAAAAGGGCGAAAAAAAAAGAGAGAGCGAATCTTCGATAGCGGAAATCGCGCCAAACGAAATATAGGAGGAAGAAATGTGCGATGTAAGCGGCATGCAAGGCGACAGAATCGATTCGAGAATAAACGTAAAACGTTCCTGCAACGATATTAATTAACGGAAGTAATCGGGATCCTCTATCACCAGCGAGAGTCGCTTGTTTCCGCGGTTGATAATTGCGTTCGTGAGATTTCACCGCACCGACTAACACGCGGATGGCTGGACGGGCGGACGGATGGATAAATGGATGGCTGGATGGATAGATGGATAGGGTCGAGGTGCCGTACTAGGGTGGACTCGTTGGCGAACGGGTGGGTAGAGGTAACCGCCCGGTTCGCGCGCGCGGTAGATGGGAGACGAACTTAGTTCGCAGAAGCCGGATATGTGACGCCGCTTCCGTTCGCAAGCTGAACTCGGTCATGTAGTAGATTCCATTCGCGCGACCCCCCTCCGCCCCCTCTCCCGATATACACTCGCCGGTCACTCTCCGAATTAATACTGGTTTCCGCTTTTTCCGCAATTATACGGGGTTTTGTGCAGGAACAAAATTTCGCGGTTGCAAAATTATCCGACGGGGCGAGGAGGGGCGCACTCGGCAAACTGGCGATTCGCGTGAACCTATCAGGTCCACAGCCAAAATGGAAAATTGCTCTTTCGCCAACATTAATCTTCGTTTGGATCGACGCACGCGGCACACGCAAGCCGCGATCGGTTCCGCATGATCCTGGGAGGGCTACCGCGGACGATCGTTCGGAAACGTAATTCTCTCGTCCGGCATCCGGTTCCCTTCCGCCCTTCACCCGTCATGCCAATTGTCCTCTCCCCCCCTCCCCACTTTCGCGTTACCAAACTCTCATTTTCCTAGTGGAGAATTGCCATTATGCTTATACTTACGATGAGGTTTATAGCCTCGTTTCGATCGGGCGCATCGATGAGACGGACGAGGTTAAGGAAGAACGATAGAAAGTCATTTCGGCTTCGTTTCACCCTTCGGCCACCCGCCTCATCCCCCACACCCGCTCCGCGCGTCTATATGCACCACCCCCTCTCATTCTTCGGCGGACATACGTAGCCGTTCCAATACATGTACGTTCGAAATACGTGTCTTGGAAGTAGAGAACGTGGAACTCCATTACACGGGTGGCGAACGAGTTTCTTCGACTCAATCTCGCGCCTTCACGCTCTTACGAGGGCCCCGGGATCTCTAACGATGCCGGTATCAGGGATTAAAGACGCCGGATATTAGCATACCAAGTGGCAAAACGTACTTCCTTTTACTAACTTCCAAGGAGACGACAAGAGGCCGCGTGAGGGAGGATCGTTTTGTCGGCGAATAGGTTTTTACGCCCGTTATTACGCCCTCGTCCAGGATTTCGCGGCGTCATCCACCGGGCGATCGACGTCAGTTCGAACGGATATAAATTTTATGACGCGCCCCGGCTATAATCAAATTTAATAGTATACCCGGCTGGATCGTCGAGGGTAGACCGAGCGCTCAGAGATACGATCGAGAATAATGTCGGTCGACCAATCTCTCGAGAACGTCGCTTTTCCGTTATCGTGCCGATTTTCAAAAGGCGGTGCCTTATTCGAAGGCGATTCGTAACGTAAAGTTTTCGACAACGAAACATCCTTTTCAGCCGATCTCATATTACTAAAGCCTCAACAACTCGTAAAAAAAAAAGAAAACTTAGAAGCTAAAATAAAAAATAAAAATAGAGTAGAATAATTCAAGAAATTTCATTCGCATGCTGAAAAATACAAGATACATTCAAAGATCATTTGGAAGCGAAAAGATCGAGAGTTATAGGAGCCGTATCAAACAATAGAAAATGTTTCCGCGATTATTACTCTCGTAAGAAACATCTTTCCCTGAAATTTATAGGTCATCACAAGTTGAAATGCCGCGTACAATTGCCGTGAAACGAACGAGCAGTATCCCTAAGGCATGCCCGAGTGTCGGACGTGGTTGCCAAGTGGCAACGTTCCTCTCGCCTGCCGTGAAACCTCCGGTAAATTCCGACGTCGCTCGGTACTGCGAACTTTGCCTCGGCAAACAGTGCGCGCGAGAGCCACCTTTTACGGCCAAAGTCCGGCAAAGTGCATTCGCGACTTCGACGGGGTGGCGGAGTCGCGCGCAACGGGGGGTTCCGATAAACAAGTCCTGCCCCCACACGAAACCGATCGACCAGAAAGACGCCATATTCTCTCCTTCGCGAGAGAATATTCGCGCGCCGACAGCGACCGTGGTGAGCGAGCCGTAAGAAGACGCGGACATGATTTCACACGATGACAGATTTCACCAGATGACGCCGTTCGCGGTATCGATCACGGTGCGACTTTATTTTCGATCGCGTCTCCCGATTATTCGCCCGAGACTGGCCCCTCGCCCGTTGTCCGTCGATAAATCAATTCGCCCGACCGAAATCACAGATTCCCTTCGATAGCGGCGGCGGGTTGAACCCCGGTCTGAATTTATCTCCGCTGGTGAGGTGTCCGTTCCTACCGTCGTATTTCGATACATTTCAAATTGGGTAAAAAAAATATATAAAATAATATAGATTTCTTTTTTCCAGCTAACTTGTGGCAGACGATCAATTCCTATATATACGTGCACTGCATAACGTGCAAGGCGTGTAAGACATAAGATTACATGTTGACACAACAAGTATCTAAATTCAAACGTGTTCGCGTCGCTCCGTGTTAATAAGTGCTCTCAAGCGCACTCATGATCACCGGAGTGAATATTCGACCGGACGATCGTCGAATGGCGTGCGACACTCCTCTCTCCGGTGCCCCGTTCGCCGTATCAGAGGTTTGGCTTCGACGGCGAGGAATGGGTCTGTTTGCGTGCGGACGGACTCGAACGACGAATGAACGGAGATCGAGGTAGATGCGATGGTGTGGCGCAGGGGAGGGTGGTGGTGGTGGTGGTGGTGGTGGCGGTGACGGTGGTGGTGTGCCTGACGCACCGCGAATCCAACTGAGATAGGAATGGGTACACACATCCGTCTCTCAACCGTGGATTTACATACGGGGAAGGGTTGCCAGATTCCAGAACGTTTTTCATCCCCCGCCGCCAAATGGCGAGCTCGTGCTTAGCTCGACATTTACGGCCGGGTCAAACCGGAGCCCGTCCCTCCGCCTCTCTCGGGTACCGCGCGAGAAAACGCGGAGGGTGAGCGAAATAATCATCCACGAGAGGGAAAGAGACGAGAGGGAGGAGCGAAATTCCGACCTGATAATTGTCACGGTGCAGAAAAATACAGGATACTTAGTGCGCGAGCACAGATGCGATTTACGGTAACCACGGCAGGGGAAGAGTTTCATTCAATTATTGCGGCTGGCTTCGTATGCGCGTGTAATGAGCGCGCAACGACTTTGGGAAGATGAAGGGAAAAAAGGGAATGGAAAAAAGGAAAGACGTAACAGAGCAGCAACCGTGACTGAGGCAAGTTTTCAGACTACCGGCAAAGAGCGAAATAGAAGCGGCGCATTAGCGAAAAAGAACGAGGCGATTGCTTTGAAGAAGCTCGGGCTAAAAAGAAGCGGGAACAACCTATTCGGTGAGGGGCGGCGGCGGCGGCGGCGGCGGCGGCGGCGGCAGCGGCGACGGCAGCAGTAGCGGCGGCGGCGGATATTCCGGAAGAGACTTACGGAGCGTCAGTTATTTCCTCGTTGGTCGGATTCAGGGGCGGATTCCGTTGAACTCGTGGGAGGAGGAGACGGCAAGGCAGAGCGGGCCGAGAGTGTAATAGCGAATGAGAAAGAGATAGGTGAACGAGAGAGAAAGAGAGAGAGGAAAAAAAGGAGAGAGAGTGAAAGAGGAAGAGAGTGGTGCTGAAAGAAAAAGGAGGGAAGGCGAAAAAGCAAGAAAGAAAAGAAAGAGAAGAATAGCACGAAACTTCCAGCAGTCCCGCCACGCCATTTCGTAGCGCTATCAAAAGCTAGTTTACAAATGCTACCGGCAACAACGACGATATACTCCTACATTCTCGTTTCGAGTATCTGCAGCTGCGCGCGCGTGCGCGCGCGCGCGCATGCAACCCGCACTTAGTGAGCGCCGTGACCATTTTACCTCTACGAGTTCTCACGGCGGGCAACCCCCGCCCCCACCTCTCTCCGTCTAAGAAAGCGCTCCGAAACGACTCGAACGAATGAAGAGGAAGACCTTGTTTTTAAATACTCAGCAATTAGAGCCTCCTCTAACGGCCAAGAATCACCGACTCGCATTCATTGCCGTTACGGTCCTCCTTCCCTGAGGAAATTGTACATTTTCATTCCTCGCCCTTTTCCCGCGATGCGTACTTCCGGACGTAGTCGTCGTTACGCCAGTTCTCTTGCGTACGTTAATTTCATTGCTGACTTTGCGTAGCAGGAAAGTCTATTTAGTTCTCGGTGAGAAAATTCAGAAAATTATTAAAACAATTATGGAAGATGTACGTCTGATAACACCCTCCGTTTTGCCCGCTTATAATTTCTACCGATTTGTTGAGTACTTAATTATGGATCAAAGCCAAGTATTAAACGTGGCTCGCGAATAATGATGTGGTACTTTGATCTAAAACACACATTCTCGAGTTATGTACGTAATGCACCAGCTTGCAATAGCTTAACATGGAAAGCGAGAGAGAAAGAGAGGAGAGGGGAAGAGAGAGAGAGAACATAAAGCTGCAAGCGTCTGTTCTAATGTTTATCAGACGCCGTAGGGAAATGCGGTGCTAGTCCCAATCCCCCAAAGCAGACAATAATTAATAATGGTCCCCCTAGCGACGAGGATTGTTCAGCTTTTGCGCTGGACCGTTGTTATTTCAAGTTAGCACGTGCGCCACGCAGTTTCTCATTGAATGGCATTTACGACGGGCAATGTAAAGTTTAACTCGCCTAAGGATTGATAAGATCACTTTGTGAGACGGCAGAAATATAGAGAGTCATCCAAAAGATAATTCGAAAAGATATAATTATAAATTATAAAATGTTATTAAAAACAGGAATTTCTGATATGTGGAAAAGATTTTTGAGTCAGGGAATGAGACACGTTTAACATCGAATATATCAAGAGGCAGACCTTTAGAGAGATAGTTTTCGGGACAAAAAATAATCGTTTCGACCATTTCAACGTTAATGATCTCATTACACAAATAAGTTTATAGACAGTGGATATCCGTCGTAACCGATTTCACGAGTTATCGAAGTAACGTAGGATCGCAGGTAGCGATCGTGGGTGCACCTTAATAAGGCGAGGACCGAAATCCGCTTAAAAGTGACAGAAATTGAAACGGCCATGAAACCGAGCACGTGATAGTTTCATTCCGGCGGACTACCGCCGTGCAGTACACACCGCGACAGGCTGTGTATGTACGCCCGTGTATAATCCTCTTAGGTTAATTGCAAGGAAGAACGACTCGCGGCGCTTTTCGAATTGGATTCAAGAGCGTGTGCGGTTAGTCCCGGGTCCGGAACCGAAAAGTTTCCAATTCCACGTCGGGAAGCCCCCGGCAATGGCATGGCATGGCATGGCATGGCATGGCGTGGCGTAGCGTGGCGCGGCGTAGCATGGTGTGGCACGGCGCGGCGCGGGCAGGGCTGTTCGAACACACGACCATGAAACCAGTAATCTACTTTAGCCACGCGAAAGCTTACGCTTTTCTTGGTACGCCCGGTATTGGACGTGGCCGTTCTCGCAGCGCCCTGACAACCAGCCATATCGACCATTCCGGGGAGGAAAGCTCAAACGAAAAGAAAACGCGAGACGTTATAAAAGATGCTTTCCGGAAGATTACCGTAGGAGGAAGCAATGACTGCGAAATAAAGAGAGAGAAAGAGAGAACAGGAGTGAGAAGGCAAACCACGTACAAGAGAGGGGGTGCGCAGAGGGTGAATCGTCTCCATTTACCTCGGGGTTGTACGAGCGCATAAATTGGTGTAATTTCTCGTGCCGGTTCCGACCGGTCTTCCATCCTTTCTAATCGCGCCGGGCGCCGTAGCCGCCGTGGTTTCTGTTGTAATAACAGCCGGGAGGCACGTCCGCCAGCGAAGGAGCTCTTCAGCGTTTTCTCATAAAGCGCCGGTTAGATTGCCGGTCGTGCGCGGGGTGCTCGCGCGCCAGGTTGCTAGTGAGCGAGAGAAGGAGAGGCAGAGAGAGAGAGAGGGGGGGGGGGTGAATGTGTTGGTAGAGGTCTTTGCGAGTAAAACCGGCGCAGAGAAAGAGAGAACGTGGATGCGAGGAGGTGGCGGAGGAGAGGTGGAGTCGTAGTAGCGCAAAGAGAGTCGGTTGCTCGGAGAGAGTGGCGGTGGTCGTCGGTCGATGTAACCTTCGGCACGCGATCCGTCGTACGTCGTCGAGTGGCGTGCCGACGTGAAACCTCGCCGCTCTCTCGCCGTTAGCATAGTAGGGACGTCGCTGGTTTACACACCGACGATGCCTGTGCGCTCACGTGTACGACCCGAGACGGCGGGCGCACGCAGACCGTAAAGTCGAAGCCGACGCGCCTCGGTTCGGGAGGAGCTCGGCGCGGGGTGTCGATTGTTATGAAACGTTCCCCTTCATTACCGTGGCACCGGGTGCACGCGGACGGCGAAAAAGTCGGCGACGACCTTGCCGTTAACCTGCCGGTTTCATTCGGCGACTCTCGTTTTATCGGAATGGAGTTCAGCCGGCGTATCTTCCAGGGGTACAGGCTGGCGAGTACATTTCGAAGCGAGCGAGCACGGCTGCTCGAGGAAAGATCGACAGAAAGTTCAAGGGAGGACTTGCGTTAATACCCGAACAACCCACTTCTCGCGGTAGGTAGTTGTTAATTAGGCTCACTCTTGCTTGGCAGGTGCGGAACTTAAACGTCAGATGCTTTCGATGCCGCCATTACCGATACCCGAATGCGCTAGCATCTATCGATCGTCCCGCGCCAGGACCGTGTCTGCAGTGTAAATGAGGTCGATTAATTAAATTGGCTACTGGTTCGGTTACACGTACCCGGTATCTTGTCAATCTTTTATACCGCAAAAGGCAGTTTGTCGAAACGAGTGCTGAAAACAGACAAACTGATGATCGATAATGAAAACGGTCATAAAAAGACTGCAGCGAAAAGAAAAATGTAATAAAGGAAAGAGTCAATAAGTATATAAAGACGCAGCAATAATTTACGAGAATAACTATAGAAGGCTGCAAGACAATCAACTCGTGCAATGACTTCTCCTGCCCGTCAGCTCATTAATTATGATTTCAATTTTCTATATTTACACTTCGCACTGAAAAAGGATAAAATTAAACAGGTCAAATAATCTTAACAAAATTATTGAACGTTATCTACCAATACCAATATTGGAAATCATATAAAAGACGCGGATAATATTCTTCAAAAATTTCATGCTCTGCTGGCGTATATTTCCAAGCCGATTTATGACACTGCTGCCTGTCATCATTATCGTCCGGATTTCACGCTCTGGTTCGACGTCGCATAGACGAATCGGCAGTCCGACTGTCGAATTTGTTACCGGCTCCAGGCCGGGCCGGCGTGGCGCATCTAATAGAAGATCTCATAAAACGCGCATCGTGGATGAATTATTATACATATGTGATTCGGAGAGGGGAACGAGCCCCCGGCAGTGAGTAACGGCCGTATAAATCGTACGCGAGCGCGCGCGACACGCCCGGAAAACAATAAAATCTATATTTTAATCTGCGCGCAGAATATCCTCGCGACCCACGTCAAAAGGATCCCGCCGCCGCAAGATTGGTGGCGGAAGGAGAAAGAAGAGGAGGAGCGCGAAAAGGGCGAGGGCAGCCGGAAGAGTAGCCGTTTGTCATGCTACTGGATAAGCAGCGCGCGCGGGGATACAAAGTACAAGAAAAAAAAAATTCTAACGTGGCGTCGGTCACGTATAAACTATGCACCGAGTTTATGAATAAATTCGTCAAGTCTTAGACTTCTCAGAGCAGAATAATTAATGTAACAGGTTCCAATTACTTTCTCTCTTTCCTATAAGCCAATTGTTCATATCACAAAATTACCGGATTACATTCATTTCTTCCCATCAAAGAGAAACGATTGTAAAAGTTAATTTTAACGGTTGGCTGCTTTTACAGACCGCGCCTGGATATGAAAAAAATTTTTTTTCATCGCTCGTAGTCCAGATTATTATCATGTTTTCACTAGAAAAATTAATTGCGTCGACGGAAGCGGAATTAGCGAAGAGGATAGTTGCAGCTCTCCGCTGTAATTGGTAAAAGATATCTCGATAATGTCCCGGGAGGAGTAGAGCGCTACTCTCAACGCTCTCTTCGTCTTTGTCATCGATCGAATCACCGTCATTATCTGCCGTCACGTTTCGCCAATTAAACGGAAGAGGATTACATCATCCTTCGGCAAAACGACACAAGTTCTTGGTGACCCGCCCCTCCGGTACTTTACTCTCTTTGTCCCCGGGAAGACGACGATGGACTCCGATCGTTATAGATTTAACAATGAATCGTTGAAAGCGGAGCTTTACGGGAGAAAGAAACGAAGGCGGGAAATGCGAGATCGTAAGGGTGACGTTGGATTTAATTGGATCAATGGACTTCGGTCGAGCGTATCACGAATACAAACCGCGCGCGCGGAGTACTCCCGGCTTTTGCAATGAATTCGATCGATATACTATGTATACATGCACTTTACCGAACGGCGCGTTCGCCGCGTTCGAGAGAGCCGTTCGTTCGCTATTTCTCTTTCCCTTCATTGAATAAAACAGCGCCGGTCATGCCGCGGAGGATAACGAAAACCAATTGATAAGTGTCTATATGATATTTGACGTCTTATTTCATGCATCATGCGCACGTATGGTTTTTCACTCAATAGAAAAGCGCCAGATATATTGGATCGCGTATGGATTACATATTTCATGCTATTTCTAACAATAGAAGAAGAGAAGAAAAATACATTACATCATAAAACGCGTACCTACTTTTTCCTTTTATTTCTATTTAATATTTTTTATTTTCTATTATATTTGCTGTTACACGTACTATGAACCTCACACAATTGTCAAATTATGCATTGCATTGAGCTGCTCACGAAGTAAGCGCAACGAAAGAACCAATCAGTTTCGCGGAAAAGCGACACATTAAATTTCGATAGAGTTTCGATTTAACACACAACTTTTTTAGAAATGGAATATAAAAGACAGCGGATAATCTAAAAGATTGCACGAAAAGAACAATTTTGTTTAATCCAGATCTGAAAATAATTTTTGTTCAATAATTAAAATAATTTTGTCCGAAAGTCAAAGTGATTGCTAGAATATCAAAACGTTTTGTAGCAATGGTTATCAGTTTTAACATTCCAACAAATTATTTTGATTCAATAAAAAATTATTTTCAGATCTGTTTTTAACAAAATTTTTAGACCTTTCAACAAAATCGTTCTTTCCGTGTGGAACCACAGTGCATTGCATTTAGGACAAATAAAGCCATTAGGACTGAACTGTCAACCGCATCGCGTCTGATTATTTTAACCGCAGATCTGATACTGCAAGCGTGCGACAGTTTAATACAGCCGGGGAGATTAGCTTGTGAGCGCGTTTGTAAGAGGTATGAGAAATACGCAGCTACGTATAGCTACAGCGGTACGAGCAGTGTACATTATAACTGTCCGTACTAGTCCACGAAGTGCCTTATTCTCCGTCCGCGCTCCTCCACCATCTTCCTCTCCTCGTCGTCGGTAGCTTCGCGGTAGCTCAAAGACCCTTCCTTCCCCGCCGGTAACGGGGGCCTTTGCGCATTATACTCGGGTCAACCGCATGCCCCACACACGTCCTTGTGCTTGCGGTAACGCCGGTCTACACACGGACGGACGAGGCACACGTAAGGAAACAGGAACCGCAATTTACTGCCTTAAACGGAACCCGGTATTATTTGGGTAGCATTATGATTATGCGCCCCCGATGAAAGGGGAACGTGCCGTGCAGGCACGGCGATGCTACTCTCTCTCGTCTACACTTACGGGATATCATCGCGTTCGCTTTGGAACGGAAGGAAGGGAGATACGTTTTCATCGGGGAGGGTGCCTCCCCCCCCGAAGACGCCCCGGGGAGCGAAATCTCTGAGTAAACGCCGCCCACTTGAAGCGCGTGAGAGACGACGCGAGCGCACGAGCGAAGGGGGATTGATTTCGCGGCAATTTAGCTACGAAAATGGAGCGAGGGCTCTTAACTGTTTAATTTGGTCTCGGGTAACGCTCGAAAAGTCGAGTGCTGGAAGACGAGGTAGTCTCCGACCCTCGAGTGTATCCCGTTCGAGGGGTCTTCTCAGATCGCGTTTAACCTTCGACCGCCCGAGACAATTTTGGAGCGCGAGAACAGACGCCCCTATATCTCCCTCTCGCCGTCGAGAAGATAATATCTCATTTTGCATATCGTTATCGATACCGACGTGTCAAGATACGTTATGCGATAAAGATCAGCGGAGGACTGAGTCGCTTGGCTCGTTTATCTTGCGCCTCCCCTCCCCCCCCCCCGCGCGCGCGCCTCTGTTTACTTTCGCGATCCTCGAGAGAATTAATTTCCAGCTTTATTCCGCGAGGTGCGACGAAATCTCACGGTTCCCCTACAAAACTGCAATTAGTTCCAGTACGTGACTCGTCGTCGTCGTCGTCGTCGTCGTCGGCGCGCCCGTAGCCTTCGTTTCGCACACGGAAACTGAATCAAGTTTCGCGCGGGCGAGTTAAGTTAGCACTTAATTCGCCGAGTTTCGAGCCTGTGAAACTTCCAGCAGCTGAGACTGGGGAGCGAGGAAGATTCGGGAAAGAGGGAAAGACACGTACGAGATGAGCCCAGCCGGGGAGCAGGCGACGACAAAGTACTATGGAAAGAATCTTGTGATTCTTGGAACGAAAGATCTTCAAGGGATGTCTCAGTTTAATATATGCAAATTGTATGTGTAATATACGAACAGAAATTGTGCAGATGTATTTCCCGTGACTAATCCCTTCTTAATAATTTAACTTTTTGCAACTTGCGCTGGTTTTTTGAAGAGTTAAGTCTGACACGTAAATTTGACGAGCGTAAACTTTCAATAAAAACTCTGTGCTCGAGATAAAATGTTTGAGGAGGTAGAAAAAGATCTGTTAAATAAATGTACGTTCAGTTTCTATTTGTTTGCGGTCGCGAAGTGCTCAAGTCGAGTAAATGGGCGCAGACCTAATTAATGACAACGGTAGATATCAAGGAAGATAGCCGTGGAAGAGTATAGCCAGCACTCTCTGGCCGAGTTCTTTTATCGTCGGGAAAGGTGGAAATAGCGCGCTTTCGACCCCGGGCTCGTCCAGGCAAAAGGGAGAAAAAAAATAACGCGTTGTTAAAGCTCGCGATAAACTTCCCTCGGTAGGAAAGAACGGTAGGAATGGGCGGAACGGACTTGAGACAATGTAGATCGGTTGTTAAGATATCGGGCAAGAGAGAGCCGCCGGTCCATCGGACGGGGGAGGAAGAGCGGGCACCGAGAGGGTAGGTATCGAAACGCGGAGGTGAAAGTCACGGCAGTGGAAACGGACCGTGTAAGGGGTCAGCCGCGCGCACAAAAGCCGAAGCGAAAATCGGGGCGTAACTTCTCCGCCCTGCCCCCCCCCCCTCCCGTCCCGGGGGGTGAATTTCTTTTGCCGCGGATTCCACGCGCGGATAAGCCGGAGTTTTATGGGCGAGTTGTCGAAGAATTCTGGAATACAATAAGCCGCCTTCCGTGGAACTCGCGTGACAACGTGGAGAACTCGGGATCCACTGGTATTTCAGAATATTCCGCTCTCTCTCTCTCTCTCTTCTCTCGAATACGACGACGACGGCGAGAGATTTCGCCGGGAGGAGAAAATATGACAAAGCCGCGCGGCTTAGAATAACTCGGTCCAGCTTTTCCATTGACATGTCCCACCGCCTATCTCCGATTAAATATAACTGCCACAGCAGCCAGAGAGAGGAAAGCAGCTCTATTGCGTTGAGGCATTGACCCGTGGAAGTCAGCATAGAAGAAATGTCACCGCCGGACACACAGGATGCGCATACCGCGAATGCAAGCGCGCGTGCAACGATAACGACGCCCGGAGGTCTCTCCTTTTCAGAGGGAGATCGCGGGAAATGCGATCGCGAGACTCTTTAAAAAGGGGCGTCGACGTAAAAATAGTATATCTGGCGTGCCGCGCGTAAGTTGAGCCCGCGCGCGAGAGCGGCGGGCCGTGAAGCGCGGATAACCGAAGCTCTCTTTGAATGATCACTCTCTGCGGATGCGCTTTTAAGCTCCGCGACTCGTGGGTTCGTACTTTCCGCGGAAACGAGCACGCGGATACGATAAACTTTGGTTTATTTAGGACCCCGATACAAATCCTTCCGGGGAAGCCGAGTTATGCGAGGCACGTACGAAGAGCGAGAAAAAGAGGATGCGAATTAATTTTTGCGCGAGAGCGATACAGGATTGTACCCCGAAAAACGCATTTTTCAAACGAAAGTTTATTAAACTTTATATACGTGTGATAAAAACTCTACAGATTTGTGAACCGTGCGCACGTTCGTTTTACCCTTTTTCAGCCCGTTATTATTTTCCCCGTTACAAAATTCACTGTATCACGTTGCTCATTACGGCAGAATTTCCTCTGCCGCTGCTTCATGAGAATATTTACAGAACATGTAGGATTTATCGGAGGACGAATGCGTGAGTACGCCGATGTAATATTTGCAGAGCTAAGACTACATCCAACAAGACGCTCTCAGATACAGATATTTTTACTGGCTTTATATTGTACTTGTAAAAACATTGACTTTATTAAAGGCGCGCGGTGCATTCTTTCCGCGCCGACACAACGCGTTCCTTTCTCCTCTCAATTGGCAGTCGCATTTCCCCGTGTTTTTTCCCATTTTTTTAATAACTCACGGCAGAAAGCTTAAGCTATTTGCTACGTATTACGCGACCCAAGAGTAATATGGAAGCAAAACACGTTCGTGAAGTTTCCTCCTCTGCATCGTGTTCAAATAACGGCCGTTCGTTCTTCAAATACATTAAAGCATAAACTTTATAGTTTTAATATAGATGTATCGCTCCGTACTCTCGGACACTTGTTCTTATTACATGCAGACGTGCCTTCAGCACGTTCATACGTAGGAATCCAATAAGAAGGAATAAAGCGCGATGATCAAAGGCAAGGCGAGGCGAGTCATGGTGAAATTTTAAGCACTCAGAAAATCTCTCAAAAGTAAAAAGAGCAATGCGATAATTTCCAACAAACTATCGCACTCCAACGTTATTTTAACGTAACACTTACAGAAAATATCGCAGAATAATTTAATTGTATCAAATAATAATTACGTACGAAATTGTTGCATCTCTGCTATTTGACTTTTCCTTCGGCATAAATATGTTGTCGGAAGATTGAAAAAGTTGATTGAAAAAAAAAATCATCAACAGTACGCGAGATACAGAAAAGCATTCCGGAAGTCATGATGCAAGGATACCGCGGATAAAGTTTCGAATAGCACGGCACGCTATTTCATGCGCCATTGCGACGAATCATGGATTCTATTCCATCCACATATTGCTTGCCATATAAGTTGGCAACGGAGAACCCCCGTGTGACGACGGGAAAAGAAGTATTTGCGGGGGTGATCCGACATTGCGACGCACGACGCCCAGAGAGTACACGCGTTGTACAGGCGTTCGAAGTTTGCCCGTTTCGGATAACGGCAGCCGAGGTGAACGAGCATGAAAGGGCGAGGGGAAAAAAAAAAAGAGCCGTGTGAAAAATAGTTGACGCAAAATTGAAAGTGCGGAACGCGAAACACGCACACGGCCGGCGCGGCCGGCGCTATTGCCGGGAAAGATGTCTCGAATGGAAAAATCGGAGGGAAGGTGAAGGAAATGAGAAGAGGTAGAGATCTCGGACCGGTGGTGCAGCTCACTGGAGGGAAAGGGGGAGGCCGCTCGCGTGGAGGGGGCGGGGGCGAGGGGAGAACTCGATTGGGACTTTCGTTTTATGCAAACGCGAGCGGAAACCCCACTTGTAGCCGTCGATTTTTCAAAGGCCATCTCGTGCACGCGTTACAACCCGCGCCCGCATACCCTCATATCTGCGCGCGCGTGCGCGCGTAAATCGACGTGCCGGTAGATCGCAAAAGCTCTGGAAACCCGCGTCCTTCTTCCGGGGTGTCGATCGCGCTTCACATTCCGCCACTGGTTATCTGTACTTATATATTGGGAAACTTTATTCCCGTATTTTCGCGGAAGCGAGATACCGTTATCGATGTACGCCCAATTCGAGTACGCGGTAGAGGTAAACCGATCCCTGATAAGAGCAATCAGCTTTGTGATTCGTAAATATATTTATTTCGCGAGTTTGTTATCCGATAGCCGATGTGTCGGAACCGTCGCTGGGCGCTGGCGCTGTCCGTACTTCGCACGCCCGAAAGAGGGATTCCGATCGCAGCATTGCGCGCGCGATTTCGTACTATTGACACGCAGCGAACCGCAACTCTTTCGGTTAATTACCCGAGTTTCAAGAGTCGGCGAGCACGCGCGCGGTAAATAGAGTGGCCCGTCGATCCACTCGAAGCGATCGATTCTCCCCCCCCCCACCCTCCCGCCCTTTTCCCTTTCCCCGCTAATGACCGCGTCGCTTTCGTTTCTCCTTTTTCTCGTGGTGACCCGAGGGGAGAGTCGCACGCGCGCGTACCGAAAAGATCAGATAGTACAGGGAGGACGTTCGCGTTAGAATGGCGAAAGGGCTGCGGCGGAGCGGACGGTGGCACTTTTACCGAGGAAATTACCGCGATATTATTCCGGCCGGTAAGGAGGTACGGTTATTGCGGCGGTTATTGCAAATTATGGTGCCACTATGTGGAACGTCGACGCTCTCTCGCGCTCGCGGGCGATATATTCAACTTGATGGTGCGCGCATCACGGTCCTTCTCTCTCCCACTCCGTCTCTCTGCCTGTATAAAGACTCCTTGTATAAGCAGTGATCGATAAGCAATGTACCGTAATCGTACGCGTGCGGTTAATGGCCGGATTTAAAAAGTGTGCGACACCACCGCGGCCGAGTTCGCGACTTCGGCGGGTTCTCGTCGCCGTTAATGGGGACTTAACGGTTGCTCGCGCCTGCCTCTCGCTCTACGACACGGCGGAAGCCGATCAGGCATATAGGCTGGCTGGCACGGAGGGGGTTTCGTTTTTCAAATGGCTACATCGGCTTCGCATTAGCGAGCCTGTCGGGGCGTGCGCTCGTTGCAAGCTCGGTCGGCTGCATGGCACGTGAATGGGGAAATAGCTTCACACAAGGGCTTTCGCTAAAAATGTTTCACGCCCGCCAGCCCGCGCGATATCCATCGTTTGATATTGTTTATGAATGACCCTTTTTCATCCCGCGCTGCAGCGCCCGATCCAATCAAGCAATCGTTTGACGCGCATGTCAAAAGATGATCTCGTGTGGATTTTTAGAGAATTGCCCGCGCCTATTACCGGTGATTACATAATGGTACAAAGCACGTTCGATATTACGAAACGGGAAAAAGAGGGAAAGAATGATCCGCGCTGAACGAGCACTTTGCATGATATAATAATTTCGCCGACGTTACAGTTTTATTATTTCGAGAAAAACGTTAAGGCTTCTCGTATCACATACAAATGCGTTTCAGATTCTATTGATGACTCTAATACAAGTACCCAGCGATCCCACGTATATCCCCATTTACGAAACACAAAGCGCGGCGGCGGTTGATGCGATTTTTCGGACTTTTTATTTCTTCGCTTTCATCGCCTCCTTTCACGACGATAACATTCCCCCGGCCTTACCCTCGAAAAATGGCGGAACCTCGCGGAAGGCAGCGATCCATCATAAATTTAATATTCGAAATTTCACGAATGTTCCGCGCGCTTTGGGGGCCATTCGTTTCCGGCAGCGATATAAATCTGTCCGATAATGTACTAGGAAATGCAGTTAGTGAAGCCGAAAGTCACATAGCTTTCGCGGATACGCGGTTTAACGGTAAAAACGCGGAGAAAAACGCGGAAATAATAGGGCCCGCATTTGCGTATAAAAATAGCGAGATTATATTTTGTTCATATTTTGTATTTTGCGCGAGTAGTATAAATATATCGTATCTTTGATATTTGACTCGCTCTCTCTCTTTCTCTCTTTCTCGCCCCATCCCCCTTTTGTCTCTCCTACCCGCGTAACGCGAAAACAGCGTTGTAACAACGACAAAGCGAAGTTATACGAACGGAATGAATAATCGCATAGAGCATTTAATAAATCAAAACGTCAAGATAGGAATTGTTTGGTGATTCGTGCGCGCAGATTAGCCGTAATTTTGGAAGCGAGAGACCTGCGCGTGTTTTCCGTCCGACGCGTCCGCGTGCGCGCGCGCGCGCGCGAGTCCTCTACGTAAGTAGATTATGCATTCGTTCCGCGAATGTTATTATCCTTTGATTAGGCGCCTCGCTGCAAACCAATCTCGCGCAATTCGTAGAAATACAGACAGCGTAGTTCGCGAAGCAAAGCGCCCAGGCGCGCCGCGCGCCGGTTCGCCCGTCGCCGCGCCTGTAAATGTTTTCGCGATCGTTACCGCGGTGATGTCCGTATTTTGCAACGTTCCGGTGATCCGACGTGAAACGCACGGATGGAGACGCGGGCGTTTACCCGCGTTCCCTCGCAATTCGAATTCGCATTCTGTCCGTAAATTCTGGCCGACGTCCATGTTAACCGCGCGTAACGCGTGCCTTATACAAAAGCGGGTGAAAGGTGTGCATCGCGAATTTTACGAAAAGCGGATTTTTATCGCCGCGCTTCTGCATTCACGGATATTCTTCGGCTTTCGAAAAAGACTTTACAAAGCTTTAGAAAAATGATAGTATTTGTAGAGAATGCAAAAATACAAATTAATAAAATCCTGGAATGCTCGATTTAGCATTGAAAAGTATTTTCGAGAAATAAATAATATTTTTGTGAGTCAAGAGAGATGAAAATACTACCACTGAAAAATACTATTACGTTAAAACTATTACAACGTAATGTTATGACAAAATTTTTGATACAAAAATAAAAAAAATTTTTATTTTCCTTGCAGTATGAGTGAATGTAACTGCTCTGTTGATGGGTCGTATTTCCTATTCTAATACTTTTCTATATATCAGAGATATTCTGTATATTCTGTATATTTTATATTCGACGATACTTGTGCGTGTTCGTTGCAAAATGCAATTTTGTCAAAAATATCAAAACGCACATGTTGTCTTGTTTGTGTAAAAAAATTTTGAAAAACTTAGATAATATCAAAGCGAAGATATTAAATATTTTTTCACGATGACATATATGCTAAGGAAATTTCTGCGCGTATCACGCGGTAGTTTTATATTAATAACAAGATAAAAAAAACGAGACGATGCAAAAGCCACGGTGATTTAAAAAGCGGCGCTCGGACTCGCGCGAGCGGCTAAAAGGTCTTGGAGCTAAAGGCTCGTGGCTTGATTCACACAGAATGGTTAATTACATTAACTAACTTTTGCGGCAGTGCTCTCTCCGACGTCACCCCTAATCCGAGACAGCGGTTTGTCTCTGCTTTCTGCAACGAAATGAGAAACTCCTCGCCGCAGCCGAGGCCGAGGACGTCGCAACTCTCGGTCTGGCAATTAACACGAGCGATTTTTTCGCATTACGCGCGGGTAATTATCATCTGCATTTCAATGCACGGGCATTAAACGCGGCCACAGTCGATGCATCAACGCGAGCGAAAAGTTTGCTCGATTAATTAACGCTGAATGCGACGGCGGGGCATCGTTGTCCGCTACATTATTCGACGTCAGCCGTATTATCGTGTTCTATAGTGTGCAAATAACATTTGCTAGTAAAGGGAGTAAATTTCAAGGCTTTTGATGTCAAACTATTTTCAAAGAGCCGCACCGGAATATATATTTTTTATTAATCTTTCTTATTAAAATATATATTTAAAAGTCCTTATTAAAAAGTATATTAAAAATATAGGTATCTTCGTTACTTCAATTTTTGTTAATATAGTTTTCGTTTAAGCTACTAAGAATATTGACAAAAGAGACGGCTGCTGATTCTTATTTGCGCGTCTTAACACCACGAGCGGCTCAATGCTCGTGCTCTTTCGCGGTTCGTTTCGCAAGTGAAAATTGAACACGCACAACCACGGTCTCGAGGCTGCGCCGGATAAACCGTAAAAAGTTGGTCCGATCGCGCGAGTTTCGCCGTCGCGAAACGACCGAATCAGTTTAGCCCGCAAACGAAGCTCCGTCGGCCGCGGCGGCTAATCTTAGATCCGCAAGTAAGTTCACGCCGGGGGTGTAAACCCGAGAATGTTGCGGCTAAGCAACGGCGCCGCCACCCCTCTGTACGATGCCTTGCGGCTTTGGGGAGGTGTGGGTCTCCCACGGGGGGTTTACCCTGACGATTCGTTCGATACCGTGAAAGCCCGCGGGGCTGAGATGCTATGTGACAGAACAAGCTATATCGAGCGCGGCAGGAAAAAGCGAAAGATGCAACGTGGCGCGAAAAGGAGCTGGGAGGGGGGGGGGGCAACAGGGGATTGCGAGAGAAAGGGGTTGACGACGCCCCCGCGCTTCTCTCTCGAACGAGAATCGCCCGAAAGAGAGCTACAGCACCGAGAGTTCCCATAAAATGGCCGGGGTAAACTTTTTTACTTTATCATCCGGCCATTCTGCGAGCTACTTCGGCGTGCTTGCACGCGTTGCGGCCGCAGGTATATACGTGAATACGTAAGGTGCAGCACGCGAGCACGCGAGTGTGTATACGTATGCGATCGAAGTAACCCAGACAGGGCTTCGTTTCCAGGCCGACGTCGTGCGGCTCTCTCTCTCTTTCTCTCTCTTTGAGGTAGAGTCGCATGTAAGCGACTTACTTCTTTCGTCTTCTTTCGCGCTTGTGCACCGCGATTAATTAAGTGCATCGTACCGAGATACCAATGAACCCGTCTCTCTGAGAACAAATCTCTCTCTCTCTTTCTCTCTCTCTGCGAGTAGTCTCATCGTCAGTCGCAAAAAGCAGGCGGGAGGCCTACACATCGGGAGGGACGCCAACTGTGAAAAACCAGCTGAGAAAAATCCACGTAAAAAAGCACGTTGGAGATCGGTCGATTTCGGTTTTCCAAATTGCCCGTTGCGTTTGTGAGCTCGGTGATGCGGAAAGCGTCGGATAAGGGCGGCGATAACCGGCGCGGGGCGCGCTCTGCTCCCCTAGGAACGCGTTTATTCCATATGTACGAAGAGAATAGGGAGGCATGAAACGGCGAATACAAAAACGGCAAAGCAACAGAAATGGCATTCAGCCGCGGCGCAATAGCACGCGCAAACGGTTGTCACTCGTCATTACACGTCGTACTCATATTATTTTTTTTTTTGGCCGCATTTTTCTCGCGCAGTTCTTTGGCCGCCGCTATGCTAGACCCTTTGAAAAGTTCCGGCACTCTGTCAATTACTGATAAAAACGACGACAGGTTGCGCGGTACAAGCGACAGGTCAAAACTGAACTCCTCCCTCTCCGGATAGGGGGTTGCGAGAATGTAAATTATCACGTCTGGCCGGACGATAAATAACGTGCAGCTTCAGCAAGTCCAAAAATGTGGCGGTTATTTTGCCCGGTCTAGAAAAATAATGAAAAAAGAAAGGACAATGATCTCGCGAAGGGGAGGGGGGAGGGCACATTATCCGTTCTAACTGCAGAAATCCGTTGAACTCCTCCATACATCCCGTTTGTGTAAAGTGATACGATTTTTTTGCTCCGGTAGCGCGCTATGAATTTTCTGCCCTCCCCCCTGGTTTTATTGAATGCCGTTGACGTTTGAGAAATTTCTTCCTTTACACCGAAATACTTTTGAAAGTCGCCCTCGATATCTTGCGTGGGCCACCCCCCTTTGACGCACGATTCCTCCGGTTATCTCAATCGTAATGGCGGTGTATTATGACGGCGGGGTCTAACCAGATTCGTCGAGAGATATGATTACGGTAGAAACGAGTTTTTCTTCGCTTGACATGCCGATGAAATATGATCACGGCAACCGACGTTCGTACCGGGGGCGGGCGTGGGGGCGTGGGGGACGTAGGTGTACCTATACTAAGCGCCATCGTTCAGCGTGCATAATGTATCATAAAACGCGGCGGGGTTATTTTTCGGGAAAACAACGCGACGGGGTAGAGCCGGCCGTTTCTATCGCGTTTCGGTTAGGAGAAACGAGATATTTAGCCGTACATTTTCTCTATGCACATGCGGTAAACAAAATAGATGATTGCGTTCGCGACATAAATCTTTCTTTACTACATCGAGTTAAACGTGCGACAGCTTGTAATCCGTTTTACGGAGAGATGTGCGATTGTTTCGAATGTTCTCTTATATAGATTTTCCCGTGTCTCTCGTTTTAGCAGTGGTATCTCTTTATAGTAACGTCTGCAATCGACGTTTCGTCAGTTTTGTTTTTATCGAGACCGAAATACCGCGAGATTACGATATTTTTTTTTAATAAAGGGCAAACTAAAGTTAAAAGACGGAGCCTTGAAATACGCGTCTCGCAATGAGGAAGCTTAAATCTGGAATTTGGCCGTCGACGGGAATTTCTCGAAATACGATTGCCATAAGTGAGTTCATTTGAAAGTTCGTGGGACTATTTTCTGGATGTTCCCGAGGCAGCCACCGGGCTCGATGTTCTCTTTATGGCGTCGAAAAATCTATTTACCGTTTGCCTCGCTCGCTTTTGGTTGTCGTGCTGAGGTCGAGCCGTGGAGAATCCATTTTGCGGCGTGACGTAGAAAAGCGGGACGTTGACGTACCGCGCGACCGAGAGAACGATAGCGGAAGGGGAGAGAACGAGAGAACAAAGGAGGAAGGAGAGTCAGAAGAGAAGGGCGAGAAAGAGAGAGAACGAGAGAGCGGGCTGTGTTATGCATCTGTATCTGTAGATGTCTGCATATGTGTATGTGCGCGTGCATTATAAAAGGTACTGGCGCATACACTATATGAAGCGCGCTACGCTGAGCCGGAAGTGACGTGTGATTTGAAAATATTCGCCGGCTACGTCATCGCGAATTACCGAGCAGATCCCGTTGTTAACCGGGCGGCATTTTTCGCAACGTTCGCGTATAGCAAAGTCGACGCGATGCCTGCGTAACATGCCCTCGTACATGAAGACTTTTCTCCCTCTCTGTCTCTTTGACCCGAAATGCGGGAAAATCACGAGCGATCTTTCGCGAAAAGAAGGAGAAAAGAGGAAATAAATAAAAAAAAAAACGTAATCTTGATAGAGAGCCACGCTCGTGTCCTCTTAGCTCGCGAGGAAGACGCCTCCTTTCTCACCCCACGAAGACGTCACCGCACGGACAGGCGAGCCTCCGAGGAAATCTTCGCAGTCGACCCGGGCTGTTTCCTTTTCCTCGAGTTAGACGGGACGGACGGGACGTATCTGCATTAACTATGGATTTCACCCATCCCATTGCCATCGCGCGGACCGTCCTTCCCGACTTCGATCGTCTCTCTCTCTCTCTCTCTCTCTCATCTTTCCCTCCTCGCGCGAGACTTTTTCGACCCTTTTTTTTGTCGCAGTCCTTTTGCTGTCGCCGACGCGAGGAGCGGAGTGCCAATTTTCTGTGCTCCGAAGCCGACCGACCCGGGGAGACGGGACGACCGACGTTGCGCGAATTAAAAAACAAGGTGAGGGAGGTGGGACGGGGGTGAGAGCAAGACAAAAAAGCGCCCGCGGATTTCCCCTGCGTGTTACCTGAATGCGGTCGGTGGCGCACGACGGGCTATCGAGTAGAATTGCGGAAAACAAAGCTATTGAATTCAAATCGGCATCTCCGTTGGGGAAAATGATTCGTTCCGCGCTGATCCGCTGATTCCGGCTAACTCGTCACTCGTTACTAATGGAAGCGCCAGTTCCGCTACGTTTACAGGCAACGGCGCTTCGTTTTTTCTGAAAGAGAAGCGATATTTCGAGCTCGACTCCCCGTGATCGTTAACTCGATCACGGTCGAACGTTTTTACCCGGAGGGAAGAAAAACTTTTAAAAGCGTCAGTTTGCACTGACCTTTCAATTATATATACCTACTTACCGTTGCCGCGTTGATCCGGCAACAACAGCGGGGGAGCGCGTTTTACACATCGCGCTGATATGACATTATCGTTTCCCATCGCTGAAACTCGCAAAGCATTCAAATCCGGCGAGAGCTTTCCGACAGCCGAATTAGGATTACGTCGCGACGTAATTAATTGACTGAAATGCCGGGGATGTATCATCGTCATTACGGAGTCAGCGTAAAGCTCGCCGGATTACCGACTGCGGCGACAGATTACCGCGTAATGATCGCGCAGCTAGCATTGCTCCCGCGATCATACGATCCTAAATAGACGTTTATTAACGTTAGCGACGACAAGAAATGATCATGGTGTTCGTGCAGCAAAGCTACGATCGCATTTGTAATCCGCGAAACGCGGGCTCGCGAGGCGTCGCCCCGTCCGTCGAGTTTAACGTAAAAGCGGTCTTAAAGTCCGTATGCACTCCAGGTCAGGCGTCTCTCCTAGATCGAGCCTTGGTAACCGGCGACCTGGTCACTTCCGTAAAAGTCCGAGCGAATCGCACGCGAGCACGCGAGCGATCTGTATTTTCGAGACGACGAGAGAGATCGCGAGCGCTCGATAACGCCGCCCGAGTGCCGGACTTTCGACGAGCCGTTCGCGTATTTTAATCGCGAGCGAGGTGTCGGGGGCCCCGCCGGGGCGACGCTGACACGTGTTTCGCGGTACGACACGCACGCAATTCAACGGCGATGCGTGCGCTCGTCATTTAGCCGCCGAGAGAGCCGCTCCCTGGCTCGTGGCACGTGTTATTATCCGTCTCTTCGAGAGACGAGTCAGCCCCCGGAGCTCTTTCAAGCGCGACTTTAGGGAGCGGCAGTCACGCCGACGGCGTTTTCTTTCATCGTTCTCTCTTCACGTGCATTCGACACCCGCGACGTCGTTTCAGCAAGTCCGTTCTCTTTTCCCCGCGCTTCCGCGGGAGTGAGTCCTTGGGGCGCGGGTATTACATTTCGAAGGAGAGAACGTTACGCACGCTTTCATTTAGTTCGCCTTTTCTCCTATTCTTTCTCGCACACGAACCATACAACGCGAGAGAGTCTCTTTGCACTTGCGCGCGCTTGCGAGCGAAATTACTACGACCACGGCTAATTTCGCGAGACGATTGCGCGTATTTTAGAGAGAAATCGAGTCGCGCGTTCTAGTCCGTGCAAGTATCACGGCACGTGTCCGCGTGTCGCGGGAACACCAGCGCAAGGAAAAATTTAATTTTTACAAGCGTCGCGATATGCACGATAAATTTTTTTTGCACGCTTTCATCGATCGAAAGCGATAGCGGCCGACAGCGCGGCGGCGGCGTCGTAGCTAATAAGTAAACCGTAATAAATTACGGAAGATCCAGGACGTTTCGTTCGTGCGAAGGGATTATCTCGTCCCGTTTAAATAACGTGGCGTACGCTCGAGCGGACGAGCGGGCGTATCGGCGCTTTCGATCTAGTTTCGCGACGCATGCGACTCGACTCTCTTTTATACGCGCGATCGAACGCGAGATACGCGCGTGGAAAAGTGGCGCGTCCGCGCTCAGCTCTCGTAGATTTCGAGAGTCCTAGGAGTGCGCGGCATACACACACACACACATATCCGCGGCCCTCCGCGGTCATTGTCCTCCTGACCACGAAGTAGCTGTCCATCGCCGCGGCAGAAGGAAAACTGTTCGTGCCGCGATCGGACGTGAGAGTCTTACTTTTTAACACTAGCATTTGTCGTTGATCTTGTTTTACTCACCGTTATTCTGCGCGATAATCGGGTCAATCGCCAGCAACACGACGAGGAAGATAGGAGTCATATTGACCACCTTCTTTCCCGCCTTCCCTCGACCACCCGTGATCACTGCACACTTAAACACCACCGTCGCAGCGTGCCACCTATGAAAAGATAAACCACCTTCGTCATAAACATACCACCTTCATCACTGTGAGGAGGGGAAAGTGGGCGAACGAAGAAGCAGGACGACGAGAACACGTCTCCCGTCTTCCTGACGAAGACGTTGTCGCAGGTGTGGCGCCGGTAAGGGTAAATCTCCGACGATACTCCTCTCCCTCGTCGCACACACACACAGGCGCCGTGGGGAGAAGATTTTTTTTTCCGAGGGGGGGTGGAAAAAATCGGAACACGTTGAATTCTCGTGCAGTACGACGCGAATGGTTCGGCGGGCGCTGAGATTAGCGCGCGCTCGTGAAATAATTTTTCAGTAAGGAAGGAAGCGTAACCGGGGCTTGAGCTACGCGTAAAAAAATACTTGTCGCGTTTCTGGTGCGTTTATAGTGTAACTGTACAAAACGACGGAAGGACGCGAGAGTGCCTATTCAGCGACCATCGAGAAAAAGTATCGACACACGCCATTTAACACTTTCTCTCTCCTCTCTCTATTTCTTCGTCTCTCTCTCTCTCTCTCCCTCTCTCTCGCGCGCACAATAAAATATTCCGCGAATATATCGAAAATCGGTCGGTGTGGGCGGTCGACGTTAAGGAAGAAAGAAGCGCGCGTTTTCCTCTGAGCCGGTCGCTGACATCGCAATAATGGCCGCGATCGTTGTGCCACTTTGTCGCGGCACCGGCGACTCGCATACACTCCCTCACGAGCGAGAACTATTTACATTCTTTCACCGTCGCCGCTCGTATTTTCTCTCTCTCTCTTTCTCTCTCCCGGTCTAATGGAAGGATCAATTTTGGAAGGGCGTCACTTTTGGACTGGCCTCCGAAAGACCGGACGTCGTGCGACGTATTTCCCAGGAGGTAGAAAATATTTCCCCTTTATCTTCTCTCCGACGTTCCTAGAATCCTCACGTTCACGAATCCTCCTTTCTTCTTTCTGTTCTGTCGAGTCACCTCCGGTCGTCCGTCCCAGTGTCGTTTTCCTCACTCTCGACGCCGATAACGACGGCCACTAATAAGCTACACACGGCGTTCGGTAGTTCAGAGATCCGTACTACGATGGTGCGAACAATTATCTGCCGCCTTATCCGACTCTCCTCTGCCGTTCTTCTTCCTCGGTCGACTTTCAGTAATCCCACATTCTTGACTGTGGGCCCTAATCGCGTCGCGATTATCTTGACTCTTTCTTCCTGTGATTCCACGACCATCCCATATTTTTCGCGCGTCCCACGCTCCAAGCCGAGAGCCCTCACGCCAAAGCTTCCGCCGAGCTTTGCCGCGCGAGACGTTGACCCTGGACCCGGCGCTGGCCACGATTCCGGCTCGCGTTACATCCTCCGGGTAACTGGGTGCAATTGTTCTTCTCTGCTTTCCCGCAACTTCCACCGAGCGGATAGACCTCTCATTTTCCACCCGGTGCTCCTGGTCTTCGCGTTACGCCCACCTCTTCTTTTAATTTCCTTAATTGCTAAGGAAAACGTATGACGTAATTCCGCTGATGCCGAAAGTTCGAAAGGAATAACTGGATTTTTGGACGAGACTAATGATGCGCTGCGACGCCGTTCCTTTTCCCGTGGAGCAATGGCGAGCCGTTGCAAAATGCGAACGATCGCGTCCTGTTTTAGCGGGTCGAACGGAACCCAGCAGAGAGCCGGACAGAGAGAAATCTTGCGGGAGAAAGAAACGAGACGAGGGGGTTGCGATTAATAGCGGCTCGCGTGATGATATTTATACGGCAGTTTTATAGAGCCCGGTTCGTTGCACTCGCGACTATGGGCTCCCTCGAATCTTGTTTCGTGCTACCTCCCTCGCCGCACGCGACGTTACATTCTCTGCACCATCCGATCGCTGCGAGTATATTTTCCACGGGGTTTTCCGTTGCATTTGGGTGTCTCTCGTCGCACCTCTTGTCCTCAACGCAGCTCCGCCCGACGTCAACAAGAGGCTTAATCCAACTTCTCGAATTTGCGAGTGTTCCTGACCGTCCTTCCCATTCTCCTGTCGTCTGACTTTTCGGGACGCGTGAATTTTTCACAACGACAGACCTTTCGGCGGCTATGTGTACGCATCTGTGTCTGCTTTTCTACACGACGTGAAATTCTAAATAAAATGCCGTGTGTAAAATGCAGTATGCGCTTCTCGTGCAGAAGACGAATCGGTCTTCTTCAGGAAGGTCCGTCTTCCGTGGAAGTCTCACGTTTTCCGGATAACCAGGGAAGGACTCGGGCGAACGCGAGCCACGGATTCCTATCGCGTACTCGCGACTCAATTATAAATTACTCCGGCGCGAGCGTATGAGATCCCGCGTTAAGGGTAGTTTTCTGAACGCGCGCTGCGGCCTGACTGACTCACCCCCATGCCCCCCGACGACACCCCCTACCCTGCCCGTCCACCACCGACATTCCTGACGCAGGCGCGCTGCCCCTCCTGGCCTCGAGGATCGCCGTATGTACATGTACGAATTCGCGCCAGACCAGATTTTACGACGATCGGGAGATGCTCCTGGTTCTTCTTTCTCTTGGGTTTTTTCTTCCTCGCTGGAGACTGAAGTCGTGAGTTACGAGCGAGTTTACGTATTTCAAGACATCAGGACGTAAGCTACGGGAGAATCTGCTGGTCTTAAATATTTTTCAATATCCTTCGCGACGCTTCTATACGAAAAGTGTTTTTATCCCGTCTAATAGTCTTGTTGAAGTGATGATAAAAAAAAATAATTTTCTTCTGCTAAAGTGCGCGCGTCGTAAGCGACGGCTCCGAGAGAGTGTTTCTCAAAATTGATCGTAAATCAACATGGATCGTTAATGGCACTGTTACGCGAGATAGAGAGAGAGAGAGAGAGAGAGAGAGAGATAAGAGCGAGAGACGCGGGAGTGATTCGGAGAACTGGAGAACGGGGGCAAGGTAGCCGCGAGTTAGGGTAGGGGGTTGGTTTCGGCGTTGGTTTAAAAGCGACGCATGCGTCTCCGGTGTAAGGGGATGTTCGGGGTGAGCTGCCGTACTCCGGCCGACGTATCGCAGTTTCTGGCTTGATGTTTGTCCGCGTGGTACTCCCAGGGACGGCTGTGTCCGTGGCAACCCACGAGGGTGCAGCTGTATATCCGAAGGGACATCTCTCTCGCGCGCAAAGAAAGATAAGGCGAAAGCGGACAGGTGGCAGAAGGGATAGGTCGAAGAGGGAGAAAATGGGCGAGAGAAAAAGGAAAAGGGTGAGAAAGATGAAAAGAGGAAATAAGATCGAAAGGACAAGCGACAAAGGAGGAATTATTCGATACAGGACGGTGAGACCACGATCTGCCACGCTTCCGCCTTCTTGCTTCGAGAAATAGTCCGGGACTTTTCCCTTCTTTCTTTCGCGCCGACACTTGGACTCTTCGTCGTTCAGTCGCGGAACTCAAGAGACCCCTGGGAGTCTACGTGGGAGTCGGACTCGATGGGACCGATCGTTTTTTCAACAGGTAAGTGCCGTGACGCGTCTACACGTACATATAACGCGGGTGTATTCGTTCACGTGTCTTCGTACGCAACGAATCGAATTCCCGATCGGAAATCTAAAATATCACGTGAAGATTGTCGCGCAATTTCCTGAACGTAAAAGTGTAGCATGAAAGCTAAATATATTTACAATAAAAGTCATCTCCTTGTTGGTACCGCGTTGATATCAAATTTTTAAAAAACATCTAATAACCTCCCTTAAAAGATTATCAAAAACAAATCGGAGTAGTATTTAAAAATTATTGAATAAATGGTATATAAACAATGGTTTCTCGAAAGAAAATTAACGGCTACTGTAAAACCACTATGACAATAGATATTATTTTAATAGTCATTACACTAAAACCGTGAATTGTAGCCATTAATTTTATTATGAGAAACTCATTGTATTGTCCCATTTATCCGAAGGTCTCCTTTATCCGATGGAAGCAAACTTGGAAAATTGGCCGAAATTTCCGTTATCGAGCGGCGAGATAGGATGGTGCGCTAGCGATTAATTATTCGTGGTAATTGGTCAATGTTTACGACATCGCCGTGGAAGTAATTTACCTCCCTTTCATGCCTTTATTTCGCGTTTCTCCTTTTATCTTCAGCCATATCTTTAATGCCACCCCTACTCTGCCATCGTTCCCGTTCCACTTCGATCACTACCCCTATCACCCTAACTCACCTCCGCAATGGAGGCCCATTTACAAATGCGTTAGGTCAGCACGATTCTTTTACAAATACCAGTTTCGAATTCTATAAATATGATCTTTCGGCATGTTCGCAAGTTGCGCGATAACATAAGAAGTATGACAATATTCAGGAATAGCAAAAAGTATTAACAATTTATACATTTTTTAACAAACATGTAATATATAAAAAGTAAAGAGTAAATAGATAAAAGTAAAGGCTAATAGATATTAAATTAAGCGGAATCAGATCGAATATATATTTATGTGCATTTTATATTAAAATTGTAGTTTGCGTTTTAAATCTGTAAAACCTGTTAAACTGCTTTAAATAAAATTAAATAAATTTTCATCATCAGTTTCCAATGTCTAAAGTAATTTTGTAACATTTGACAGCATATAATAGAAACGTTATATTAGTCAAATCGAATGACAATACAATCTACAACAACATATGTAATAATCGTTGTTGTGGTTTAGCCGACTCGACCATTAGTGCTGGTGTCATTAGAGCCACTGCAAACGCCAAACAATTATATATTAACCGCGTAATTCGAATTTGGAGCCTCGGTATATCCGATAAATGCCCCTGTGGAAAATATTTATTACGCCACGCAATGGCGGCCATCGTTTTCTTTGCCTATACGGGAACTTTACTCATAAATCGAACGCTCTTTAAAATTGCAAATAAAGTCGGACGACAGTAAAGTGAGTGTCGAGAGCTTAATGCAGAAATATGCGTGAAAAGCGCGGGATCGCTTCGCGCGCCGGCCAATGCGCAAAGCGAGGGGAGGAGAGGCAGGATGAAAAAAATAAAAACTCGCGCCGTAGCCGGGGAGAGAGAGAGAGAGAGAGAGAGAGAGAGAGAACCGGAGGAAATGCGCTCGCCGTTCTCGGTGATAAAAAATTCCAAGATGGGCATAACTTAATTTAATACCGTGGCCAGTGCACCGTTGCCCCAATGATAAATCCCTCGGTACCCCTCGCCCCGCCTGTTCCGGCTCTTTCTGTCCATCCTAAAATCCTTTCCCCTTCACGCCCGCGCTCGTGCTCGTTCCTCTCTCGCTCCGAACAAAAGATAACAACCGGAATAAGAGTAACCGGAAAGTACGGCGGTCGAGCACGGCGGTGGGTCTTAATTCAAGGCAAGAAGACGAACGTGCGCGGAAACGACGGGGAGGATAATTCGGGGCAGGGGATGAGAAAGTAAAAATCATCGACAATCGTCGTGTCTGTTCATGATTAAGTTCTTGGCGAATACAATACGCGATCGAGATAAAATTGAAATTATTAATCCCTTGACGAAATGATCGGGAATATAAAATAATTAAGCGCTGCAATTTCTCGTGGACTTTAGCGAAAATCAAGAAACACACCATATTGAATGTATTCAAATTTAGATATTAGAAATTGCATTAGAGAAGACGACATCTTCGTTTACGCTGTTTTATTAATTATTTATCGACATATTTTCTCGCGCAGTAGAACATTCGGGCGACGAAATACAAATAATTCAACATTATCTGGTCTCTAACATTATCTGTTCTGTTCACGTTCCACGGATATAGTTGAATTATGGCACGACGAAACAATAAATTGAAAAGTAGCTGTTGACTCGTGTACGTATATTTCACCGTCTTCTTATTTTTACACATTTGCTCCTTTCGCCGGAGAATTATTTAGATAGATTGATGATATTCGCTAACGTCCGCAATTCATAATCAAGTGCGCGGTTTTCATTTGCGATCAAGTTAGTACTTAAAATGTATTTCGCTTGTTTATCCCGCGAAACGGATGCAACATCCTGATCCGCTTAACGGCGTTCATCGATTTAAAATCCGAGTTAACGCATTTCGAAAATGCAGACGAACTCGACGGATTATGAGGAATACGTGATTTCGTTCAAACTGCAATGGGGTGTTAAGTAGAATAGCCGATAATAGCGTTACCCAAGAGGCTTTAATATAATTTACGGGCAAAATTCGTCGCGCAGCGACGAACACGTGGGATTTTTCGTGTTATAACCCGTTTGTTCTCCTTCTTCTCTCCCGAGACGCTAATGTTGTCTCATTATTTGAAATTCCCCGAAGTTTTTTCCGAATGTCCGCGTCCCTTTTTGCGCTTGTTTGCGCTCGTCCGCTCAACGCAAAGCGAACGTCAACGATGCTTCTTCCTCGAATCTTTTCCCCATTAACACCGTATTAACGTCGAGACGTCTCGGCTTCTCGCAAAAAAGGAGGAACAGGAAAAAAAAAGGAACAGGAGAATGCGGACGGCGTTCTGGGAGGAGAAGCTTGCGGAACAATCGTACACCGTGCACATTCCGCTGACTTATGAATAAACATTTTCCGAAGGCACCCGGCGGAAAATTACTCCCGGAAATACCTCGACTTTCGTCTTATATCTTCTCGCGAGAGAGACTCTGCGCTCTTAGTGTACGATTCACTCCTGTTTTACTATTCGCTCCTGCAAGGCTCGATAATCGAGCCTGAGAGATTTCCGCGTATCTCAAGAGAAAACAGTTGAAGTATATTATGTCATATCTATCTTAATAAAATCCATACTTGTTTTCATACCTCTTTAGAAATTAGAAATTCTATATATGGAATAAATTTGTAGAGATATATTTAATCACACACACATACACACACAATGTAGTGTATATAAATTTTAAATTTAATAAGAAAACAATGATTCATTAAAAAAAAAATTAAAATCATAAAAATTTTAAATGAAGTAAACGACAGAAGTTTGATAATTTATGGAAAGTTGAACAAAAAATAGTAACAAGCAATCAGAAAAAAAATTGAGTAACTGTAATTGCAAAACGAATGGACTGTTAAGTATTTATCAATGGCGGTTTAATGAATCGTGAAAACTGTTTTTCACAATTTAATGCTCGTACATTGATCAGTGTTTGATAATTAGCCTGCTATTAAAGCGTTGGTAAATAGGGAGGAGATATTGCCACTTTCTGCGAGCAGTGCGAAATCGCTTCGAGTAAAACCAATACGCTAATGCGCGAATTTATATCGAATCAATACTCTCCAGCCTTTCCCTTTTAACCGGATGTGAACGTACTGCGGTTTTGTCGCAAAGGTAATATTATTCGATCTCTCTGTCTCCTCTCTCTTTCTCTCTGTGTTTAAAATAGCCTTGCAACTAAAATACTTTTAGCTACAGTTAATGTAAAAAATTAGTTAATATACGTTTCCAATGTTATTTTATTTAAATTAAACAATGCACACGTGGAGATGAAACGGATAACAATATGATTTTAATTCTTCTTCGTACGGTAATACACCTATTTATAAATGGAATTGATTTACAACGGACTTCCCCTGTTTTCCCTCGCCGCCGCAACGAAATGAAACACGATAAACGTAATGTAATGCAATAATCAATATCGAGCCTTAATAAAAATTAACTTTCTTGTGCGCAACCGCAATATAATTTACTATTTTTATTCGACCGCAGAATTAATTGACGAACAATATTTATTATATTTGTATACTTGTTTCATACTAGTGCTTATTTAAATGTATCGCTATTGCAAGAGTTGCAACACAAAAATTCTACTGCTTTTGGATAACAAAATTTGTAGCTTAAAATCTCTTTATATCGTCGCGCAATTACCTACCTACCATAATCGATTCGGACAACGTGAAAAATCACTAGGAAACGCGCAGATTCGACTTTTCCCCTTCTCTTTCTTTCTCTTCATTCGCCATAGCCTCTTTCCCTTTTCTGACTCACCCTCCTTAGCTGTTAATGGTTTCGATCACGAAAGCAGTTAAAAATCAAGACTCACTCTCCGGCACGAAACCACTTCGATTGCAAGGAAACATGTAGGAAAAAAAGAGGCTTCTCAAGATGGCAGGGGCATTATATCTTGAGGACTTTGTTTAAAATTACTCGAGGGTAGAGCTGTTTTTTTTCTCCTCGAGAGGGAGAGCAAATCCCTAAGGCTTAGTATATAATAGAATGGTATTACAAGGTGTAATAAATAGTTGTTTGTGCTGAAGTTATACCGTGCGGCATTATCACGCACAAGGGGGACAATGTGTCGTGTTTACGAAGCAATCTGCCAGAACGCCAGGTATCGATGCCGACTATAATGACGCCTTCCACGCGAGTTTTCATCGAGAGCACGGTCTCGATTGGACGTTTTTATCGCGTAGGCGTGAATCAAAGAAAAGCTGATTTGAAAGAGTGCACCGGATTCGGAAAGGGAAAGGAGGGCTCCGGAGTCTCTGCCGTAACGATCCTTCCTTTCGCGGACGGTACTTAGAAGCGCCGAGCCGCCGCCGTCGAAGACGATAGAGACGGCGCGGTGGGATATCTCTCGTCTCAAAGGCGTCTGTAAGAAAATTCTCGCGGAAAGGAAAAATCTGTAACTCGACGGGAGTAGCGCGAGGAATCCAATTGTCAGTGCCAAAGGAACGACGAGGTTCTAGCTAAAGCGGGAGCTTTCGAACCCCCGCCGGGTAGTGCGAGTCCCGGCGTAGCGAGAAAGGAGATTTGAAAAGCGGGACCGTTGTGCCTGCCGTCGAATACGGATTTCACCGGCGCCAACCAGCCTTCGCGCTCTTAGCTCGCGATTTGCTTTGCATCAAGGCGCATGGTTTTTGAACAGGTACTCGCGGTAACTGCTACAGTTTTATTCCGGCAACACATTAGTCAAACGCGACGAGTCGCAAAACAAACGCAATATACAAAATTACAAAAACGTATCTGTGGTTTAAACTAAATTACATCATAATAACATACCCCAAATTTCTGGGGAAGCAAAAAAGAATCGCCTTATGTATTTTACGCGTGCCATGTCAGTTTTTGATTTTCAAAAAAATTGGAACATTAAAAATTTTTGGTCAACGATTATACCTAAAAATCACTTCATTTAAAAGTTTAAAAATTCGACCGCAAAAAAGTCATCTATTCTATTTGTAAACTCATTTTGTATTCCGGTGAATCTTAACAAAATTGCGAGCGTACGAATGTGGGTGATCCGACAGAAAATGGTGTAACGCGCTAACGAATGCTTTTAATCTAGTTCGGATAGTACTGTCCTATGTGACTCCAACCTCCCGCTTCCCCCGTGACCCCGAGACATCCACGATCCCGCGGGATGACTACAACGCGATACGTCGTACATGTACGAACATGCGTGTGTAAACGAATGCGTCCGCAATCGAACGCGGCCGGTCAGCTCGGCTACACATTCCCGATTCCGTCATTTGGGTTTCCGTTTGTAAATCGGCGAAGTCGGGCGCGTGTATAAACGATCGACCAATGCGGCAGTAACGAAGTCAGCGTTTGCTCCGCCTCGACTCCACACATACGTCAGTGTTCATCTGGCGAAAATGTTCCGTTCGTTAAACTCATAATGAATATTCCGTAATTTCGTTATCAAAATAAATTCTTGATTAATAACCGTTTATTTTTGTGCAATTATATTCATTCAGTTACACATACACGGTCTCTCGCTTTCTAAATAAAGTCATTCGGAGAAAATCTCGATAACGAAATAAAAAAAAAATTCATGCTGCAGGAAATTTCATTTCACGATCACTACCTAACTTTCTCGATGTAATCATTTTATTAAATTTCCTGCCGCGCATTAGTCGCACCAAATAAACATTGAGATATACTTAAAATTTATATTTAGACATCTGTATAAATGTAATACGATGTTTAATATAAGTATTTTAAACATCTTTACGAAATGATATAAAGAAGACTAAAAAGTGAGGAATTTCAGAGTGTGTGGGCGCTCATAAAAATAGATAAGAAGAAATGTTCTGTAAAGTGGAAACGAGAAACAATTTGCTTTATTTGTTTAATACATACGAACTACGATGTATCAAGAGATGAGCAGTGTGACTTGCAATATTTATTTTGCCAGTATTTTCGCAAGCTTAATAATCTTGATTGAGCCATCTCAGTAAATGTATTGTTGTAATTTTATCTAATTTATCTAATTTCTACGAACTAAATACTTCTACGAAGACTAATTTGTGGATCGCTCTCAATAATATATTTTTCGTCCATTTTCGTAAGTACAGCTCTACGAAATTACCTTAATTATTTTGTATATGTTAATACTTATTCGGTATACTAAGGTCTTTATTTATCAATACTGATAGAAAGCGAGACTGTTCGCGCATTATCGGACGGTAGCTGTCGCTAATTAATTTAAGTAGAAAAGGGGGTGGATACTTGAAACGCCACGAACGGAGCGCGAACAAAACACCGCTAGGTAAAATTGCCTTACGCTACAAGTTTTGAAAGTCTAAAGACGATAGACGATAATATCGTTTATTAAATTTCCTTCTTTCATAATTAAGCATAATTATGTCGACTATTAAAGTTCCAACGGGCGCGGGAGCAAGTTGAATAGAGAAATTAAAATTTCAATGTTCCGTGACGGTTTCATACCATTGTGGAAAAGGCTAATTAAAATCCAGCTTCAGTCTCATATGTCGTTCATTTTGAGAACTGACAATTAGGTACCGCTTTAAGTAAAAGTAACGAAGAACTTTACAATTTTCTTCTCTGAAAATATCATTTCGGAGCTACGAATAAAGCCGCATTGCAATTTTTCGCTTTTATATATTTAACTGTTTATACCATTCATTATATAAATCGATAGGTCCTATTTTGCACCGTGCGATTCGTATTTAATTCCTGTGTATTAATTGTATATAATAAATTTACTGTGAATCGAACTTATACATATATCGCAGACTATATTGCAGATATCCATTCTCTCTTCTTATACGGACGACCATTACAAATCGATAATGTAAAGCATTATGCCCAGCTGTTTAAATTTTCATATTAGATTAATGTTTCTAGTTTCAGTGGGAATATATCGCAATTAAAACAAGACTGTGAAATTCAGATTTCCTAAACGCAAATACATTTCGATTGTAATCCGATGGCAGCGCGCAATTTGTAATAGCCGCGTAATTATCAATACGTGTTTAATCCATTAGCAAAATTTTGAATTGTTAGATATATATTCGACAAACAGTACCACGATTTATCGTGTACAATTGAGAGGAATAGCGTGGTTACAATAGCATATGTATCAAACAAATGTAGGAATTCTTTGGTTAACAAATTCGCGAAGCGAGGTATATCACTGAAAGAGGCAAAATTATGAAATTATCGGCGTTCATATGTACGCGTACTGCACGCACGTCGGGGAGATGCCCGGTAAAATTTCATCACTGACGCTTGACGTTACGGCGAATTGATGCTACGGAAAACTACTCGCGCGAAAGATTTCTAGTTTATACGTTTTCCGTTGCCCGGAGAGAAGACGAAAGAGTAGAGCAAAGAAGGAGCGGATAACACCATAATAGAAAGTCGGACTGCGCTTCCACGTCTTCTCTCACTTCCCCTCAGTGCGCGTCCCTCCCCCCTCCCCTGTTCCCTATCATCTTTCTCTTTCTCTCTGTCTCCCACCTCCTTTCCCGCTTCTCACCTACCCTCTTTTCTCGCGTTTCTGTCACTCCATCTTGTTCTCTCAACGCGGTACGTCCCCGTAACAAGATCCGACAACAATGCTCTTCCCTCGCCTTTGTTCCAAAATTCTTTGCTCGGTGTTGAGGCTTTGTGTACTCGTCATCTGTATTAATTAAAAGTTTTTGAAGGCCCCCTCGTATCTGTCTTTTGAGTCTAGACAACAAGTCAACGACTGTGAAGCTTGCGACACAAGTTCGACACTTCCTCCACGTGCTATCCTAATCCCACTTCCGTACGAACAACTTCTTTTCTAACTCTTTTCATTAGCTTTTTCGAGCTTTATCGCCGTGTTCATGCGATTCCCTTCGACTAAATTGGCTCTCAAAACAGAAACTGGCTCTTGTTATCAGCGAATTTAATCTTAATTAAAGAATATATCGCACATCTTTTGGAAATGTGATTCTAAAATAGAAAATTTAAAATAAAAAATTAATTGCAGATTAAACTCCATATTTTTCTGTTAGATGCTACCAAGATTGTCGACAATACTTCTTACAAAGTATTTTTTATAATCCTTTTTTATTTTACGATATAAAATAAGAAAAAATAGTAAAAATATATGCCAGTTATTTGTTTTTTATTTGCCAGTCAGTCATGAATTTCTTTTTTCTACTAACCAATCTTATTTTACTAGATCGAATACCACAATAAATTATAGGAAACAATTCCCTTCGTGCCATCTATCTACTCGAAGGTTCGAAGTCGGACTAACATTTCTAAGATTTTTCGGAAGCTAGAAGAGTTTTCGTTCGTGATATAGATTTCCCAATACGATAGCACGAAGAGATGAATATGTTGAAAATATAGAAACGCCCTCCCCATAAATACAACAAATTCTGCTTTTGTTTTTACCCAAATGGACTTTCAATCCACTAGACTGTAAAAGATAAACTGTCTTTCGAAAAATTTTGCTACGCAGCATATTTTCTATAACAAAAAAAATCCTTTTCCACCTAAATTTCTCGTGATGTTAATTTGCGATAAACCATCGTGATGAATAATAAGAGGAATAAAATAACAATTTCTTCATCACTTAATTACAAATGCGATGAAAGAGGGCGTGTGGAAGCTGGAGGCATGTCAGGTAAATCCAACGATGATATGCAGTTATGATATCAAAATCGCGTTACCCTTCATTTATTCTGATTCATAACGGTACGTTTCATTTTCATCGTGGAACTTCGTGGCGAGAATTTTCCCACAGTTTTTCCATTATTCCGATGCCGGCGAAAAAAAATTCAAGTGCTGGTTTACGCTTTCACGGAGAGTATTCATTTATTCATTTTTCCATTACAAATTTTTTGAAAAAGATGAAAACGGAAATCTTTTAAATTTGCAACGTCGACAAAGTTCGCTCTGCGCGGGCCCCGAGTGAATTTTTCCACCGGGTTTCCAAAATTAATTTCGCAAACGCTTTTCAGCGAGTAAGTCCTACATCCGTTTATATTGTACCAATTTTACGTAAATTTATACAAACAATTCGGCAACCTCTGATAATCGCCAAATAGGAGTCCACGATCTCACTTGGACCGAAATGCGATTGGACACGTGGCATATCGTTGATATAAATCTTAATACGTTTAAGTGTCAAATCATCCTTTATCATAGTGATATATCGTCATGTTGACATATTTTCAATTTACTGATAACGCTTCGTCATTGGCAGCGTTTACACGTCTATGAAATTAAACGGGTGGGCCAAGTATAAGGGAAAGGAAGACGAGAGGAGATCGTAGGTTGGATAGGGGTTCCCACTTCCGCGTATGGTAGGTAACCCTCTTAACAGTGGCACGAAACGCCATTGTATGGCATTCAACTGGCCGCTTGGGTTTTCCAAGCACTTTCCGAAAAATATCCCTGCTCGTTTTACCTCCTCTTTCGTCGTCTTTTTCCCTCCTCCTCGGCTGCTACTCCGTCTATCCCTCTCGCTCCCTTCGCCTCCCCCTCACACCCCCTCTTTTTTTTATTTTTCTCATTCGATCTCTGCGTTCTCGACCAACATCCCTTGTCAGTCGATCCCAAGCGAGATCTCTAATGGAATTGTTCCGTCGGACGATATCACGCCACCGGTTCTGCATTTTTCATCGAACATTGACTATTCGAACTACCATGAAACTCTCCTCGACGGATCGTTACATGCGAGTTGATACAGAGAAAAAGCTCGCCGGGACTTGGCCTGGGCGCCCAGGTTAACGTTTTCGAATATTCGCTGAATGGTAACTCGCTCGTCACGGGCTCGCGTACAATTGTTTTTGACCCGCTCGCTTTCGCGATACGCTCGTGTGCAATTACTTTCAAATGCACGCAACGTAAATCGAATGCCGCACGCTAATAAAAGGGCAGAAAAGAACGCCGCCGAATTGAATCAAACTTTTCGGAAGATCCTTAGTGTTCACTCCATCGCGAGAATCGCGTCAGGATACCAAAAGTTAGGATACCAAAAAAAAAAAAAAAAAATTACAATACCAAATTGAGGCAACGCAATTTCATATTCGGTGAAAACTCTGTGAACGATATAACGCCGAAGTCACGCAACAATGAATTTAAAAAAAACATACCATAGTTATATACAAAATATTGCTATTAAAATATACCATTGTCAATTATACCGATATTTTCGCGCTTTTCTAGTTATCGTTTCGCTTTGTTCGCTGTACGCGCCCTTGTATTCTCTTCATTCCTTTATTTCATACTCCAGGTTGTGTAGCTCCCTGAAAATGCGAATTAACTTCACACTATATAGGAGGCCGGGTAAATCGGGGGGTATTACCGGGTATCTTTTTTACGACTCAAGGGCTTTACCAGGTTTAAAAGTGGGTAAGATAGGTTACGAAAAGCGTGTTAGGTACGGTCGATATACCATGAATTAAGGCGAATGACTCTATTAAAGCTTTTCCTTCATTTCCGCGACTTAAAATATACACGGCGTTATAATAATCTCACACAATGTACATATTGATCCCGCAGCTGTGTTTCATGTTTTTTATTTCCACGTATACGCGTTTCTCATATTTCATCGTCACATTGGTGTCAATGAGGACCGATGGTTTCTATCAAAGCCAATTAAAAAGTACGTTTGACAAACAGAAAGGAAATTCCAGGGACGTAATACAATCACTGCGCACAAACTCTCAGATGTATCTCATTTTACGCAATGAATAATACGTTCGCGAGTAAACAAAGCCATTAGGATGAGTTATCTCTTTCAATTTAAATGGATTTAATTATATAATATGTTGCATAAAGTATTATACGTATATATGGCGTTATTACATTTAGAAATAAAAACTCGAATATCATAATCAGAAAATATCAGAAGAATCCGCTTCGGTATTGTATTCACGATTGAAAAAGTTAATATTATAACTGCAACTTTCTAATAACAATTGAACGACACAATGATAACGGATAATTCTCGACGCTGTGCGCGACGAGCGGTTTTAAGAGCTTTCTTAATTGATCGGCCAAACTGAGGAAGGAGTAAAAGGAAATCGTTAAGAAGTGCGAGCGACTAAGGAAAATTAAGGGAATATCGGAGTGGTGAACGGGACGACGACGATGGAAAGTTCGCGCACTACGGGAAGAGATCGAGAGCGCCGGTGGGTCGAAAGAGGAAGGGGGAGGGATGGGGCAAAAGGAGACGAGTGGAAGAGAAAAAGAGGGCTCAAGTGGCTGCAACTTCGGGGGTTTTCTAGTCGTCCAGGTAGTCGTAAAGAATTCATGAAAGGTAAATCATTTCCTTCGACCGCTCGCTCGCTCGCCTTGCGGCGGAGCGCCGGAGGTTTCCTTAATGTTGCGATATTTTACGAGAAAACTCTTTAAATCTAATATATTACCGGCAGTAATTAAATATAAGTTACACCGCGGCGCGGACTCGCGCGCTAAAGTATCGTCCGTCAGCGAGGGTGCGCGGTACCGACGTTATCCGAAGAGGAATTGGACAATAATTCGCCGCTCGTGGAGATGAAAACTTTTGACAGCTTCGCGAGCGGGGCGAAGGCATCACCGTTGCGCCAATACTTTTATAGCGCGCGGCCGGAATTTACAGAAATGGTACGTCGATCTTGTTCCACCGTTCCCCGTCGCCTTTCTCGAATAACAAGGATAACATTTCGCGAGGGCGGTAACATTTCGCTGGCAAATTGATCGTTATCGATGGATTGGTCGCCCGGTCGTCGCGAAACGATCTGGCATTCGCGAGGAAAGCGTGACTTTTCTCTCTTACTTTCCACCCCCCTCCCCCCTTTTTTAACTTCGGCTATTTCCGTCCCGTCGGAATTTCGAACTTGAGTGCGAAAACTTCTTTCGTTCTCTCCCACAAAACTACCACCGGGCCCAGCCGTTCGTTCCACGACTATCTCGCTCCCTCCGGAAAAGCCGACACGTCGACTGTACGAAGTCAGGTGTGCCGCCCGCTACCTAGTTGGGATTTATGTATGTCACGACAGCCTGTTGCTCGGTAGCCAACTCATACGTATTAGGCTCGAGCCGGCGACAGGTAATAGCCGGGAGCTGAGTCTAAAACATATCGCACTTTCGAATGTCAAATTTTCCACGTTAAATTCCTCTATTTTCCCTTTAGGCGGAACGCAGACGTGCGGTTCGAGACCATCGCGAATTTCTACGTTAAATAATAGCTTCGCTCTTTGCTGTCTATTCGTTCGCTTAAAAAAATTTACATTTGTGAATACAATATGGACGGGCGAATTACACGTTCGAATTGTAGCAGGATAAATTTCGATCACTATTCGTTGGCCAAAATAGCGATACTCGCTAGTCAGATAATCTGCATCCAGAAGCTCATTTGGAACTTCAATAGCCCATATCGATGCAATGCCGATTAAGCTTTGTAATCAAATAATAATGAGGCTGATAAGAGATTGCGTAATAATCTGATATGTAGTATATCGCGCTTACACATTATCCTCCCTGCGTTTATCGAACGTAGAGGATTTGAAAATTATATATTGGAGGATTTGAAGTTTTATTCTAAGTAAACAATATTTCATAAATATTGTTTAGTTAGAATAAAACTTCTACTTTTAGAACAAAATTGCTATAAAATTTAAAACTGATCTATATTATCGTAGGCAAATTTTTTTGTAAAAAATTACATTATGCCATATATATTCTTTCAAAATACCCTCATTTGAACTTCTACGTTCTCCCTACGGACTAAGTCCTTCATAGCAAAGTGACGACGGTCGTTAAAGGATCACTTATTTTACAGAGATTCGAGGGGAGGGGGGGGGGGAGAAATTTGAGATAAAATTACTTTCGTTCTCAAGTGTCATAAGGTGCAAAATTTTTAATATCGGGACGTGATTTAAGACCGACGGTTAATTAAATGGGGGCGAAAGGACTCAAAATAAACCATCTATTCGTGAAGAGCGTACGTACCATCTTGATATTTTAAAGAGAAGAAGGATCTTCGAGTGATTCAATTTGTCAAATTGAGGATAACCTGCCACTCACCGAATAAATACCTTCTCAATTTTTGTGACTATCTTTTATGAATATGCAGACGCGCGCGCGTGTACTCTCTGAGAACATGATGTACTAGCGATAACCAGAGAGAGGCAAAGGAAAAAGCGAGAAGGTATAAGAAAGATAAATCACGAACTCGGCGGCGATCAATCTCGGGATATCTGCTATAGAAAGCCCTTCGTATATCTAAGCCGTAACTTAAAGTCTGGAAAGGGGAATATGATGCACGAACGGTTGTCGGTCCACGGAAAGGTGGTGTGAGCCTTTTTTGATTGCAAGTCGTCGTGTCGCTCTTAATACAGTAGACGAAAACGATAACAGTCTTCGAGAGCCTTCTGTAAAGCACTTTCTGCAAAATTCCCCTGTGCTCCTCGTTCATTCTCCTCTCCTACCGTGCTTCTCGCGTGCCATTGTGTATCGTCGCGCTTTCGAGAGAACGCAAGTTCTCCGTAAGCGGAGGTAATTTTCGAAATTCGTAGTCGATATTAGACACAAGATGCCGAGTGCATCTTCAAAGTAAGAAAGACGTGGTGGAATACGCAGAGGCGACGGGCGGTCCGTACGGGAACTTACAAAAGGGCCATTTCTCCAATTCAGTCGGCTCTGCGTGAACCGTATCCCCCTCTCGATTTTCTCCGGAATATCAAGATGGATCAAGACATAGTCCAAAGTTGTGCCGTCGTGGCATTAATTCGGCAGGTCGTGGAACTACTACGTGAGTGCTATCTAAACATGCTAATCCCTACGCGGCCACTGGGAAGCGCACCCGAGTAAGAGGAGAGCGTCCATCCTCGTTCTCTGTGGCTCGCCCTTAGTATCCGTTTCGGGAACCGCAAAGCCCGCCAGGCCGTCGAAACTTCCCCGCAGGACATATAAATGGCCGCCTTGGGGACAGCGCTCGACGTGAAAGGGAGGGACGGTATCGGCCGACCGTTTCGCAAGGAACTCTCCGCACGAATGTCGAAGGTGACCCCGAAGGGGACCAAATTTACTGAGAGGATCGAAGATAGTGCGCTCTGCCGCACGAAGAGAGATCATGAGTGATCCAGCCGTCGTTTTTCTTCCTTTTTCCTTCTTCTCTTCTCTCTCTCTCTCTCTCTCTCTCTCTCTCTCTCTCTCTCTCTTTTTCTCTCCGCGAATCTTGCGAAAATGCTCACACACGCACGGCACGCGACGGAAGCGATATCGTTGCGGTTCACGGTAACGCCTTTTCGCATAACGGGATATTTCATCCTTACCGAATCGGTTACTTACGGTTAGTGATGCTTTAAATTCAACGGCGCGCAAGGTGGAGGATGGTCGTAAAAACGGCACGCATCTATATAATGTATCCCTTCTCGCATATAGGACTTATAAACTTTATATTGTAGCGTTGCGCGGACTTTTTTTCCGGTAAGATAAAAACATCAAGCTCCTGGGCGTCTTCCCTTAATTTATATAAAAAATGTAAGATGATAACGTCGTAAAAATGCGTACTTTCGCGACCGTTCTAACACTTCTAGTTGAATTCTCGGAAACCTCGCGAGAGACTCGCGCTTCGCTTCGTCCCATAAAAACTGATCTAAAGGAAAAAAATTAATATTTATTGAAACTAAAAAGTCCGCAATCGTTTCGATAGTCAATAGACCGAGCAGAGGTTTTATTTCTTGTTTTGCGGCGAAAAGAAATGTATATTTTAAAGACTTGCGTGGAAAAAGGTACGAGCACGCCAGGTCTAACACACAGCAAGTTTCGTGCGCTTTACGGTCAAAGACTTGCGCAATTATCGAAAGAGCACCGATATATTTATCTACTTTACTTGTTGTTATCAGACTTCCTTCGTACTACCTCGTCGTAAAGTTATAACAAGCTCGAACCGTCAACTATTTGTTATACTATTAAATTATTTAAAGAGCAATGCGTCGGTACCGCGCTTGTAACGTTAAATCTTATTTTGAAGGAAATGCTTCCGATTTCGTCGAAAAAAAAAAACATCATCGCAGTAATTGTTTGTGCGCGACGGACGAAATTAATTCTTTTCTGTAAACCTACGAGAGCAAATCGGCCACTTGTTACCGAGTGGATAAATTTCACGTCCGCGAATAAAATCGCCATGATGGGCGCGTGTATGTCGCAACACGTATACGCATTGTATACGATATTTCCTACTTTTACAGTTTTTCGCGTATATATACATTTCGCTCAATAATGTCGTCCATTGAAACAACCTGGTAACGCATTTGCTGTTTCGTCGTCGGCGCGTGTTGGGCGAGAGTAAAAAACGGAGTTTCGCGTGTGCAGACCGAATACAATCGACATCGGCCGGGGCGCAATACGACGTATACCCCGCCATGTTTGCATGCGGGTGGATATATATTGCATATAACCCGCGTGACCGACAGTCACGTTCCTGTATTCGATACCGAAAACAAAATACGGCGAGCTGTGTCCGAGAAACAGTCTCCACATTGTCATATGCTAAAAATAATATTTTTCGATAAATATTCGACGAAATACGCCGGTTTTCTATACAGGCTCGTATACATGAGTAGGGAAAAAAAATAGAAAGAAAAAACAAGCGCGAGAAGATTACCGGTGTGCTGTGCGCGCGGGGTATATATTAAAGTACACATGAAACCGAGAGGAGTAACGCAAACTAGTTTATATCATTAGTGGGATTGCGAAACGGGAAACGTTCAAAAGCGTATTTCACTCTGCGACGTGGACGACGGTAATACCATATACGTTAATCCAACTGAATGAAAGACGACGAAGACGAGCAACAGGAAGCAAGAGTCCACTTGGCGCGATCGCGAGCGCACGCGCGCGCGCGCGCGCGCCCGGTAACACGCGATATAATATGCCGTGTGTGCACCGCACAAGTCGAGTCGAGAATCCAGTTCTGGCCGGCCGTATAATTTTGTTTGTTTATGGTCGGCGCGATGCTCGATTTTTCACCCCTAATGGAACGCGCTTCAACTGACAAATGACCGCCGGCCGATCCTTTTTTCCCCGGACTGTCGTCCGGGAGTAAGAGCGGCGTCGGCTTATGCCGCTTATTTAATGTCCGTTCTCGTAAATTTAGAGGTAGCGGCTGTCTACCGTGCGTCTACGATGTGTGCATGAAATATAGAAGATGGTCGCAGTGCGAAGCGAACTCGCGGTGATTTCGAGTAAACTTGGGCTCTCTGTGCGTCGCATATTTTTCTACAATGTACCTACAAATGTGTGCACCGCACGAAGTATAGGATGCTTGAAAATAAATATTTTTTAATGTACTTTTGCTGTAAAGAAAGAAAGGTAAAGATTATAAAAAAGGATAATAATTAATTAAGAATGTACCGGACAAAAGACAGTGCAATTAAAATTTAAGCGCGACTGTAATTTTAATGCCATTAAGGTTTGAATGATTTAAATTTTAATTGTACAGATAAAAGTATTCCATTGTACAGAACAAGATAAATTTATCGGTAAAAATACGTTTTTTTCGTAACAAAAATATCCCTCTTTGTTGCGAAGTATGTCACATGTAGTCTGCGATATCACCGACCGGTTAAAATTCCGGCTAAAATAAGATACGGCGCGGGGCGTATTTATAGAGTAATTAAAACGGTGCGGTACAAACTTGGCTCACGGGGAATGTCGTATCGAGGATAAAAAAGAATTGGGAACGAGGGAGAGAGAGAAAGAGGGCAGAGCGGAGAGCGCGGGTGGAGCGGCGCGAGACAAGGCGGGACAGGGTGAAGAACCCGCGGAAGTTTAATTTCGAGGCAGTATCGGCCGGCAGTGCCGTATACCACCGGGGGCGGTGTTTAAGCTGCGTCGTTGCATCCAACACTAAATCATAAGATATTAGAGAGTGTTCCGGACCTCTCCCCCCGCGCGCCCACCCCGCGGTCCGCCCCTCTCGCGCGAATTCTTTTGCACCTCCGTGGCCCGGGCACGGGGTAGAACCAATTTTTCTCTCGGCTGTCGCGCCAAGTTATGAAGAAATGAAGCTACCCTGTACCCTGTCTGCCACCTGCTTCTTTCGCTTCCCTTCTCCCTGCCTCTCGCCTTTTGCTCCACGGATACGTGTCGAGGATCCTCTGTTTTTGTCACGTTCGCGCGACCGACCGGGTGTTTACCTTCCCCTCGGCCGAGGAAAACGCGTCCGTTTCCATCTCGTAACACTCGTGTTCCCCCGTCGACATCCATCTCGGTGGAATCCAATAAAATCAGACGAAAGCTAATGCTCGCTGTTACCGCCTTTCTCGCGCGCAACGTCAGCGGGAAAATGTCGGTGGCGTTGCAGTGAAAATTGCCCCCTTCCTCCTTCCCCAAAGAAGAAAGGCGGATTCTCCGCAGCAGACGACGCCGATAACCGATTCGATAGTTTGCGTCGAGTCGATTTGAATTTTGATACCGTTTGATTCCTATTTCTTTAAAAGGCAGCCTTCCTCTTAACGAGATATAGAAGGGAAGTCGCTGCTCCAGGGAGAGGTGTGACCTGCTTGGAGGAAACGTGTAGAGGGACAGATGAACGTAGCGATTACGCGTACGGGAGGCACTTAAATGGAACGGAGATAAAAATAATGGAGCTCTTTCGATCACGGGGAGCGCGATAAGCGAGGATGGGAATCGAGGCGGCGGAATAACAAAAAGAGATTTGGCCCGTATTTCCCCCCTCCCAGCTTCGACACCTCTTATTCCTTGTGTAATCTCTATTATGACACACGGCCAACGATCATTGCCGGCAGGAAACACAACGCTCGTCCATTTGCGAGTAAAGATATGAAAATATTGCGATAGACTGCATCTCGTAATATATTCTCGGTCGTAACCGTAGCGCGTGCTTAATCGTCGAACAGCCGTTCGCTAACGGTTCGAGTGGAGCGATACTGAAATATTGCCCGACGTTTCGGAAGACGTCGGAGGATGGTGCACATACGGTGTGTGTGTGTGTGTGTGTGTGCGTATACGATGCTAAAACTCGAAGCTCGAGAGAGAGACGTAAAGCACCGCGGTACGGCGGCGCGGGGGGAGGAGGGCATTGGGCGTTTCGTCGTCTCGCAGTCTCGCCCATTGTGTGCCGGCGCTATTAAATTAAACGCGGAAGAAACTACTTAATGCGCGTTCCATATGCAGATTCACGTCTCTGTCCCGGCTTCCACGCGGTCTCATACCCGCGAGATAATATGGCCTCTTTGTATCCATTTTATGACGCCCGTCGCCGTAAAGTCTTGGCAGCTACGCGGAAACCTTAGGGGTCGGAAAGTTACACCCGGCTGCCTTCGTTCTTCGCGGGGCGCAACGCCGCGCCGCGTCGATGCTTGAATAGATACATCCCCGCGGCCTCCCGGCTTAATCGATTACCCAGCCGGAGGACACTTAATTCGAGCGGTATTTCTGTTTGCCGAAGGGATACCGGGCGAGAGACCGGCGGCAACGGCGGAAGCATCGCCAGGTTAAGCCGTGGACGTCGCCGCATGACGACGGACATCGAAGGCGGAGGAGCGGAGAGAGAAGCGCGCGCAAGTAATCGGGGGGTTTTGTTTGCACGGAAAAGTACACATCGACACCGTGATCCGATAAAATCCTAATTAAATCGATTAGGAGAGCGCCGCGGCGCGGGGAGAATGTACAAAGGGGATGCTCTGACCGCCACTGGTAAACCGTCGACCGGAGATAATGCTATTGGAAACTTGCGTAACTGTGGGCAGGACAGGCAGGTGTATAGGTATGGGGAGAAGCAAGGAGGAAGAGAGGTCGCGCTCGATAATATCGCAGACTTCGGATGTACGGGAGCTCTGTGAAGGGTTCCATTACTGCCGATCGCGGGGAGACTATTCGGATTAAATGGCAGGGGCCATGCACTCGCCCGCGCGAATGTTTCCGTAAATTTCGCCGAGTATCCGTTACCTCTCCGAAGCTAACTTGGAGGCAATAAGCGGCGTGGAACGAATAACGTGAATTCCCACTTCACTCGATCACCGTGATATAAATCATATCCTGCGACCTATTCATCCTGTCCTCTATACTTTGCCCCAGCCACCGTAAATATTAAGTTTTAATTGCGGATCTAATAAATGTATGGATTAATGTAAAAATAATGTCTGATCTGTTCAAAGTTTAATTTCAAATTATAAAAGATATAATTTTCGCACAATTAAATAATAACTGCCATATTTTCAATCGGCTTCTGTAATTTAAATTCGCGCGAGGTACCCTCATATTGAAAAGATTCGAACATAAATTTATAAAAAGAATTACAAAAACATATAAAAATAGAAACAAGAATTTTAATCAAACAAATGAACCAATGTATGTAGATCAAATGAGACAACGCATACGCGACGTCAAAGTAGAAAAACATTCGTACTTTTTTTTCAGCTTTATATATGATTTTACACCCGCGAAAAAAGTCTCTACTCTTTCCCCTTTGTCCGAAATCACACGGCGAAAATTCGGTAGCGCGATATCACGGCAAGCAGGGAGGGTGAAAAAGGACGAAAGAGGACGCGGTGGAAACGTGCAGGCAGAAGGGAATAGACCAGTGTTTATCGTGCGATTGCCGGAGGCGGCTATTTTGGCGCTGCACTGTCACCGCGCTGCGCTGCACAGGAAATAAAAGGAAAACGTACTTCCGCCACCGTCTCTACTACCGTCGCGGAAAAGGCGAAATGTCGCGGAGCCATTATCCCTGTCGCCCACCGTCGGATTCCATTCGTCCCCGCACTCCTTCCAGTGCGCTCTTTATACCCGTAAACGAATAAACCGGATGCAGTATTGAATTGCGTTTTACGAGTGATCTCTCTCCTCAACTTTACCGCACTCTGAGCAAAATGACAATTCGCTATTCGCTTGACACAGTATTATTTTTAGCCGACCGGGTAAATTATTGTCAAACTACTGGCTCACAAATTGTGAAAAATTTTCGGTTTTTTTCCTGCACTTACTTTCAATTTATACAAGATTCAATCAGCCACTTTGTCATTTTAGTCAGGATTAGCTGCGTCATTTTTTGGACAGAATTTACTACAAAAGATGTTTTTTTAAAACATTTAGTCACTTTAAATATCTAATCCCGTTTATCAGTGGTCCGTTGATAAATCGTATAATAATAAAATACTTTAAGTCACCCAATCGTACTGCAACTTATTGTATTTTTTTTCGAGAATATTTCATGAGTTTTATAGCAAAATAAAAATCAGACGATATTTGTGTCGCAAAGCTTAATTTCCTTACGAGCGAGTTCTTATATATCTGTTTGTGCTTACATTAAATCGTGCGATAGAAGGTATTGGAAGTTACGACCTGAATATCGACAAAGTGACAGCAGTTATATAAGGCTATTTAGAAATTGCATCGTTGCATTGAAGCAATAATCGTCACTCTCATATCGACATACGTATGTTAAAAAAGAGTCAATGATCTGGGTTTCTCAAGATAGTAGCTTTTATAGAAAAAGGACAACGGGGAGATTCTTGAGAAGACACACGTATCAAATTTTATGCACCGACGCGACACCATATGCAAACTTACCGATACGTCGCCCTTACAAACGAGTTATGACCGCGACGGCGATGTTTCACGCGAAATGGCTACTTTCCCGCGACGTGCAACATTTAACAGTTGATAACGATACGGCCGCGGGCCGCGTGCCACCGCCGCCGCCGCCGTTCCGTTGCGCCATTTAAAAATGCGACGGAAGCGACGTTTCTCGCGGCTGCAATGCCGAGCGCGCGATGCACGCGAGAGACCGGCACAACGTTACCCCGCGGAATTCAAATCAGTATCTCTCTCGGTAGCAGAAAATTGAATTAATACACTGGGCTATCGGCCTGTACGCTTCGCCTTTACTTAGCATACGAGACGTAACCGGCTTTAAATATGGCGCTACTTAATTATGCGCCGCGTAATAAACTGCACGCGTCGCGCACGCGGCTGTAACGAGCCGCTCGTAAAAATGAGCAGCGAGATACAGAGCGGGTCTTCCTCCGCGTGTCAAGCGTTAATGGTGTCTCAAATTAGACGCGATGTAAAATGTGTCGCATAGAACCGTCAGTTGCCATAAGCGTTCTTGCGCGAGATTAAGAAACCTTTAAATAAATTATTGCCGCATTATAAATACTGTATTTGAAAAAAAAGAACACGAGGAATTAAATAATCGACAATATTCCACTTAAAAAAAAATAGGACGTGTCACTTTATTTAAAAATAAAATATCTTGTATAGCATAGCACGTCTATTTACACTATTTAAATGATTCGATCAATACTAATGTTTAATTTAAGTCGCGCCAAATAATACAAGCGCGGTTTGAATAACTCAGATATTCATGTGTCTAATCGATACGAAAATGATATATTAATAAAATGCATAATATCTCGGCCAAGAAATGAAGTTAGTCAAATTTGTACTGCGGTGCAAAAAGCGCCGATAATGTTAGTATAAAAGCATCACGACATCCGCCGGATGGTTTTATTCGCTCGGACTACATGAGCGAGAGCGAGAGACAGAGAAACTCCGGTTGGGAACTCTCTGCGCGAAATTACTGACTGGGCGATGTCGAGATTTCTACTCGCGAAGGAAATATATCTAGACTGGCAGACGGGCCGCTTAAATTTTTTAAATACAGCTTCTCGCCTCGTTGCCTCGATCCTTTCTTGCCTGGCGTTCCCAGGGGTCGCTTCCACCCGGAGAATCCGCCCTGTAAAAAGTTTATCGTTTCGCCGAATGTATAGACGTAGGGAAAGCGGAAGGAGGGGAGTAAACAACGGGTTAATTTAATGTTCGAGTACAGCGGAGCATGCCAGAAAATCGTTAGCATTCAGCTGAAACGACAGGTCAAAAAACATGTTCAGAGAACAGCTTTAATAAAACAATTTAATATAACAATACTAATTGATTTAACAAAATAATTTCATATTCCACGTCAATCATGTAGAAATTTAACGCTACACGTCCCCATTTTACGAATCTGCAATGGGCTTCCTTTAATGAATTTATAAAGCACCTTAAACGTCACTTATTAAATGATACCTTTTAATTATTGAAAATTTTGTGTACCAGACAAAACCAGATTCAATTAGGAATTATAAGGCTTGTATATTCAGAATGATATAACCCTCGTAATTATCGGGACGAGGGAAGGGGCATAAATTGATGAATCCAATTATTAAAAGCACCGCCGAGTAATGCGATAATTAAAATCCCAGGGATTCCGTACGTTAGACCGTGTACGCGAATATTTTGAGGCTAGTTTAATATTCGATCTTATCGATCGCGAGTATTCCAGGAGGTCATTGCGGCGACCCGTAGTGACCTCCTTCGTAAAATCCTCTTCTGGCCTTCTCCCAATCTGTATAACCTATCCTCCTTTTTATCTCCCTGTCAGCCGTTTCTCCTCTTCCTATTCGTGAAAACGGATATAAATACACACGGAGTGTAGCATGCACGTACACGTGGATATATCGGTCACCGATGGAAACCTTGCGAAAAGACGGAAACGAGAAGGAAGAAGCGGTCTCGAAGGACTCGACAATGCGACAGCGTGGAGGAGAGCGGCCTTACCCGCTGTCCATCGTCTTCTAGGATGAAGTAGACGGTGAAGGTTAGAGAAGATGCGAGATTGGAGGTACTGCGGGAGTCATCGTGTCGGGCTGCAGGCGGGAGAGACGAGCGAAAGAAGGAGAGGAGCAGAGAAAGAGAGAGACGACCATCCGCGAGAGAGACGCTAGGGGTAACGAAGATCGCCGGATAAAAGCATCATGACTTAGTGATGAACTCACCTTTTGCCAATCCTCGCGCGCCCACAGCTCGGTTTCCGAGAGAGCAGAGTGGAGAATCTTATACCTTCCCTCTGTGTTCCATCTGCAGGAAATCTAATTCGTACTACCGCGTTGTAACGCGTCTTCAAAGAAGAGTTCGTCAGTGAGCTAAAGACGTTTCAGCAAGTGGACGCGATTGTCGGACAAAGTGGAACTTCTCGTCTAATCTCGAATCGTAAAAAAATAGATGCGATAAGATAACTGCTTAGGAGAGGAGGAAAGGAATACAGGCGACATACAAATTTGTCGAAATGGGAAGTACATCAAGATTGGCTGTGCGTTCGACAGAAAGAATAAGATCTAGCCAGGCGCGCGTCGAGGCGAGGAACGTTTATCGAGGAGAGCGAAAAACTGGTCTTAGCGAAAAGCGACGTGACGGTTTTTGGGGAACGAGTCCGAAATTGACTTCGCGTACGTTCACGGAATATTCGAGTTCATCTCGCTATTAACGTATCACGCGCGAACGTGGGAACGTGGGGGTCGCGTTTGCAAGAAATACCGCTTATAATTATTGCGCGTCGCGCGCCGCTCCGCCGCGCCGCGCCGATAATAAAACGTTTAATTAACCGTTCAGTATGGGTTTGACGAAATTTATGATATATAACTTTCGCGGTATAAAACAAAGGCTGCTTCTCCCCCCGCCCCTTCCCGGGCTGCATACGTGACGTTAATAACGAACCCATGGCGATTCTCGTCACGGACTCCGAACCTCGCCCGTATGGAATAAACGCGCGAAGACCCCGCGTGAGTGCGTGTCACACTTTCGACGTGTGCCGTCCGTGCACGTGAACATATACGCCCGTAACACGTAACTCCGTTTATGAAGGAGATAGAGGAGGCTAATAAAGGTCGCGGCGGGGTGCCTAATAAACTGTTGCGGCTTACAACGTATCCACGGTTGTCGTCTATACCGACGATCGAGCGTTACGCTGGAACTTGCCCGATTTTCCTAGGCTTGTGTGCCCGTGTATACCGTCTCCAATATCCGGATATTATCCAATAAACGGTTCAAAGAGTTTACGTAATAACAACATAATAAATAATCAATCTGATTTATGGTATTTGTAGAATGCGAGAGATGCGCTGTCAAAACTAATAAATTTCTGATAGCGTAGATATATAATAATGCACCGCCGACACAAACGCCATACGATTAATAAATTATTATAATACAATAATAATAAATCTGAGTATTGTCCATAAATTGGGAATAAATAACAAACCAAATGGTACACAATAATGGCATTTGTAGGTCTATGTTATGTTGTGTCTCTTGTGTAGAAATAGTTCGGTCAAGGATCGCGCGAGTTATAATATCAATATAGGGCGAAAGTTCACGAGATGCTTCGAAATAGCGAGCAGTGCATTTAATTGATTATATATATTCTCCGTGTCAAATGGTTAAAAAATAGATCAGACGACAAATCGAAGGAAGAAAAGTCGTGCATTCCAAGATAAACCGCGAATAAATATCACTGATATATACATGTATAGAATACGTATTTCTCGAAGAAATCAGCGCGAAAATCCTCTCTGCTCGTGAGCACGAGAGGAATTCTGCGAAAGATAATAGATTGTGAATCGCGGCGGAAATAATTCGATACCGCGGAAGTCTGGTCAACTCAAATTGCACGATCAATTCGAACGAAATTACGGCGGGAATCATGAAAAAAGCATTTCTCGCAGAACCGTGAAGGGAGAAGCTAAAAATGCGGAGAGTAAAATGCAGACGGATGGAGAGGACGACCTTTCGGTACGAAATACAAAACTCCGGATGGAGAAACGACTCCGTTTTCGAAAACCCTGCGGTGCACGCTCGAGAAATAGGAGAGAGAGAGAGAGAGAGAGAGAGAGAGAGAGAGAGATCCATTGTCCGAAGAAACTCTCCGCACGGAATGCGCGCACTCGCGCGGAAAAGCGAACGTCCACGCCACGTTGATTCTATCAGGCTATCGATTCGGCGATCCGTCCATAAATTACACGGTGCTGCGTTCGAGAGAAACGTCGAAGCGTCGGAGGAGAGAAGGATGGGGAGGGGGGAAGGTAGGAAAGAGTGCGATAAAACGCGGGGTGGAGTGCAAGAAAAAAAGATTGCGTCATTCGTTACGAGAAACTGTAAAATTTGCTGTCGCGACCCCGGAACGCGCACGCAAGTTGCGTGCAGTTGCGTGCCTGATTACACCGTCGTAGCACGGTCTTGTCACTGGGAGGGCAAGATATACAGTTGAATATGTTAGTCGAGGGTGTTGGAGTGCCATACACATCCTCATCGTCACTACCATCGTTGTCGTCGTCCTCATTGGTATATTGCGGTATTCCAACAGCTGTACGCGCGAGGTGTTTATATCTAACTGGCGGCGGCACGTGTTTACATTTAATCATGTTTTACGACGAACGCGAGAATCCATTGAGTTCCAGGATAAACGGTAGGAACGTGCCGACGTAGGAGAAGCCTACTTCCACCATGAAACGAATGTCTCCCTCCGAGCGATGAAAATTCTCTTTCCCTATCCGAGAACGCGATCGCTCCTCGTGCGTGTATAAGCACGTCGAAATTTTCCGAAGCCACAGCGCAACGCCCGATAATGAGGCATGTCATACGTAAATAACACGGTAACGCCGCGCCATGAGAGACTAACCGGATGCATACACCACACACACACTCACTCACACACACACACACACACACCTACACGCATGGAAAATCGGTACACACACATACACACAACCGAGTGAGTGTTCTGAGAACATTCGGTCGCGTCGCTCTCTCGCCCTACGTCCTTCCGCCCTACGATAGTGCTACGTGGCGCAAACCCCTCTTGTTCATGTTATCTGACGGTGCATCGTGCGGGTTAGCAAATGTCTCCAGACGTGACAGCACGTAGGTAGTCTCCCGAGCGAAGCATCAAATTCAATGGCAGGATGCTTCGCATTCGCCTGTTAGGAACGGTTAACGAGACTTAGCTCTCGCAGTGTTGATAACTACCTTGTGTTTACCAACCGTACGTAACAATGCAACGTCAAGTGCCCGTGAATATACCCAGGGAGGACGGTGGGCGATGAGGTCTCGCGGACAGATACCGTATCTGTGCGCGAACTGACGAATTCATTAACGAGAAGTCTTTGGAGAAACCATCTATATTGAATTAAAGGGGATGATTAAGATGCGGGAGAGCGTAACTCCGTTCCCTTGTACAAGTACGGGTGATATATCCAGGCGTAACAGAACTCTTCAGTGAATCTATCAATCGTTGTTCACGATTTACATAAATTTTTATAGATATTGCACAACTCCTATTGGCTTTTTTGTATCTCAAAAGAAATATCGAGTTTACGTACCAATTTCCATCGGTTGGACGCTTTTGCTGCGTCATTTGCATTCCGCGAGAGTGGGATCACCCTCTCCAGAATGCAAATACTGATTGCCATTGATTCGTTTGCATATGCGGAAATATGTGCGCGCGAGAGAGCGTAGCACGACGCGGAACACACACACGCACATATATGTATATATATATATATATATATATATATATACATATATACGCGGCCTCGTAAAATCTTAGGACATTTCCCACAAATATGCACAATACGCACTATACGCACCACGACCGACCGTGGCTACCCGTTTATGATATTCGTCACGCAAGGTTAACGTCGAGTACGTGGCGATTCAGCCGAGCAATGCGGATGTATATATATATATATGCGTTTATACCCAGTAAACCAGCTAATGTTATACACCTATGTAAACTGCGCTGGCTGCGCCGTCTGCAAGACAAATATCCCAACGTGGCTTTGACTGGGGTATCTCTGGTATCCCCGGCCACATATATCGCGGGTGCTAATTTTATACCGAAGTTCGGTGAATTTGGGACTTTCTTCTTCTCCGTCAGCGGCTGTCCCACGCCGAGGGAGCCGGAGGCGTTACATTCTTTACCGTGCGTTTCCAGAATAGAATAATTACACTGCAGGAGGACTATAACCAAAAACACGAGGGCGCCCTAAGTATACTCGTTATTATTCCCCGGCACGAACAAAACGGCTGCTCGTTCTTCCGTACATCGCGGGTTAACTTCGCGGAGGATTTAATCCGCGGTACACCTACATACGTGCACGCTGATTTGGTTGATCCCGGCCCGTCAGTCATGTTAAATCCTACCTAGACATTGCGAGGCAGCGAAAGCGGAAAACGTAGGGCGCGAGGTATGGCGGAGAATGGGAGCGCGCGGGAGGTGGGTGGAGGAACGAAACGGGGCGCGGGCGGCGCAGGAAAGGGCGCGACGGTGCGGAACGGCGAGAAGAAAGAGAGATAGCGACGCGCGACTACGTCTCGGCTGTTTAATAAACCCGCCTTGTGAAAATATAAATTTTAATTAAGCTCGTAAGACGAATGTATCTCGCAGTAGCGCGCATGCGACAGTCGGGAAGTGCTGCTCGTTCAGACTCGAGACCGTGATTCCGGCATTTTGGAGCTGCGAGTCACGCGACATCGGGTCGCGGGCGTGCGCGGGGAAATGATTTCCGTGTAAAAAAAAAGACGGGAGAAAGAAGAAAAATTTCCGGAATAGCATGGCGTGGATGCGACTATAAAAATAGAACGAACTATTTTTATGGTGATTGAAATAACCCGTAGGTCCTCCTGCGTCGTGTCGCTTGTGACGGTATCGAGAAATACTTCCTTCGCGGTTATGCGCACGAACAATGGCCACGCGGAGCGGGAAAAGGACGGAGAAGTTGCAAAACGGAAAGAGAGAGAGAGAGAGAGGAAGGATGCGGCGTGTAAAGAAGGAGTACAGGGAAGATAGCGGGCAAGCGGTAACCCCGGAGGGTCGGGGGAATATCTCTCTGAAATAGATATTCTTTCTCCGTTCACCGGAACGGTCGAGCGCGAGGATCAGGTTAAATCTATTGTATAAAAACCTAAACTCCTTCGTGAGTTTCAGCGTCGGACCCGAAGAAGCGGCTCTCTTTCTCTCTCTCTCTCACTTCCCTTTCTCTGCCGTCTTCCTTTTGGCACCTCCTCGCGCACCTCGCGTACCTTTTATCGACCCTGTCAGCGCGAATATTAGTTTCATTTGCAAGACTCACGACCTTTACTGCTCGACTCGCGCTCCATTTTTCTTTTCCCCGCTGCTTCTTTCCATACATAAGTAATGACAAAGACTCGGAGATCTCGAGGAGTCCCAATGTTATACGCGCACATCGGCAACTAGGTCAGATCTCTTATCCCAAAGAGTTTTAACTAACGGCGGAAATGGCGCTAATGGCGGATGTAACCTCCTGTACATATCGCGGAAATCGTCCTCCCTGTGGATTTTCCACGGTAGCGCGGGCATCATCACCATCACCGTCGGATATATGAAACGCGAAGCTCAAAGAATAGCGGAGTAGCTGCCGGCTCGTTTGGCCGAGCCGCTGTTTAAACGGTTACCGCTGGATAATCGTTTAACCCCGCCAAATCCTATTGCGCTTAAATGCAGTTCGCGCGCTCGCGTTCACGAACTTGTACTACCTTCACTTCTGTCGGCATCAAGCAAGCGGAAGAAAGAGAGAAAAAGAGAGAGACAGAGAGATAGTGCGCGCGCGAGAGAGGGAGGGAGAGAGAGAGAGAGAGAGAACGGATCGAACTCGCGGCGCGGCTCGTTCGGGTCGGGAAGGTACGGGAGAGTTTATTGAAGTATCGCTAATCCCACGGGGATGATCCGCTAGGGTAGCTTGGCAGCTGGGCTCTGGCACATCCTAAAGCGCAAACTGATGGCACACCGTGTGACGCCATGATTTACTCGGTCGAGTCTCGAACCCACAATCTGTAAGGCTTAGCAAGTCCGCGTGCGCCGCCGTTATAACTATCGCCGTCGGGGCTCTGTCGAGCCCGCGATATTAAAACCCATCCGTTTCCCTCGGGCTTCGCTTCCGTCGCTTCCTCCTATTACGGTTTTTCTTTTTTTTTTTCCTCCCCCGCGACCCCTCTTTTCTTTTTTCTTTTTCGTCGAATCGCGTTGAATTCTAGATGGGACGTGTACGAGCCGAACTCGATATCGTCTCCTTCTGTCTCGTTCTCGAAATTCCATGAATCTCTCTCTCTCTCTCTCTCTCTCTCTCTCTCTCTCTCTCCTCGATAGAGAGCCCACGATTTTTCGTGTTAGCGTTTCGAGATCGATTTTTTTTGCGATATTTTTTTCGTACTTTGACGTGCTCTCGAACACGGTGACATCGATAGTCAACGAGATACATATATGCGAGATTGGCAAAGATCAACGTCAATGTCCGCGATAAAACGACATCCAGAGAGAGACGCATACAGAGAAAATAAAAGAGAAAGAGAGAGAAAGAGAGAGTCAGGGAGAAGAGAGTAAACGTCATTTTTCCAACGATCCAAACCTATGCGTAAGAGAGTAGCGACTACTTTGAGGGAGGAGATCAGACTATTCCATTCGGAATGAGATCTCTTCATGGGTTAAGGGTAGTTCCCCGCCGCGCTCGTTGCAGCCACGCTCGTCTCCGCGGCTCTCTACGTGTTGCCCCGCAATTCCTAACGCCGCTCACGTATTTTGGTGATGACGTCACGCGTGAAGAGAGCAAAATATAAAGCCGCACGAGGACCCTACGGTAGCGGAGCCAGGTGTATTTGCGGGAAAGGGGGGCGGACGGGCGGTCAGGTAGAGTATGGAAATGTATAGTTACAAGGATGCCACGCGAGTCTACTTACAATGCCGTAAAACAGTTCCCCGGTGTATTGTTATCCCATAGACCGCATAGCGAAAGGAATGTAAGTATTTACTCGCGCCACTGACATCGCGCGCACGTCGAACACTGGCAACATTCCACGTACGGCCATATAGTGCGCACGTGTTTCCAAAACTATTGACATTTGTATACAGACCGCGTCAATTAAGTATCGGTAGATTTTTTCAATACGTGAATCTATCGAACAGTTCCATCATGACCTTGCGTCACGCAACGCGCTCGGTCAAATTGTGCGAAAAAAACAAAGCAAAACAAAACGGGAGAAAGGAAATTCAAGCGTCGGAAAATTCATTGTCGGCCGTATAAAAAAAAAATTACCAGATTTTTTTGTCTGTATGTTTTTGTAGCAGAAATCCCGCGGAAAACCGCGACGCGCGCGTGAGTTAAAATAGAGTGAACGACAACCGAGTCAAGAGTGCGAAGTAGAAATACTCTTCGATAAAGGTAAGTTTAAAAAAAAAAGGTGAGAAAATGGGGGATTAAAGACAGGTAGAGGAGGACAGGGGACAAATACAATGGAAGCGTGTTCGCCACCCCTATTCTCCTCGACCTCTTAACTTCTCTGATGGAAACGGCCCGAGATGGAGTTCCATCACGAATACTCACATCATAATCGATGATCGATGAAGTCGAAGGGAGACAGGAGTTCAACGATAAAGGCGGGTACTTTTTAATATCTAAGCCACCCACGTAACTTTGGAGGGAAAAATTATTGGAAGATCGTTTTGCAGCACTTCACCAACATTACCTTCTAAAAATGTCACGGCATCGATCTCTACGACGTATCCAAGTTCTCCATACTTTTTCAACATGCGAACAAACATTTCGGAATAAATTTCCATTTAACGTGAGTGTCTGAGCGTAGTTCTTAAATTGCAAACGTATGAAAATCCAAAAATGGTGTGATAATATATTCAAGATGACATATACAAGAATCATCTCACTTACTGCGGATTTAAACTGGATTTTACTTCCAAAGAGAATTTAATTTTAGAATTAGTGGCAATAATATTTAAAACTGAGTTCTGTTAAAAGTAACGGAGAAAGCTGACATCCAAAACCAAATTTCTACCGAGGGAAGATCGACTTCAAATATATATTAATCAAAGAGCTCGTATAGAGATGAAAGGAAGCGCGAAGAGGAAGCTCGCGGCGCGATGTACTTTCTCGTACTACCTCGTAAATGAAATCAAAGGACAAACACGCCGGCTACGTTTTCGGTCTGCCATTAAAGTTCGTCATTAATGCAATCGCTGCGCTAGAACCGTAATCAATCCGGGACGAAATGGGAGGTTACAAGTACGATCTGCCAAGGAATGGGGCGCACGTACGGCTGAGTTAATGCAGTTAGAAAGTTTCGGTGTAGCGGAGAGTTCTCCCCCTCCCC
>NW_012026854.1:419612-475904 GCF_000956235.1 Wasmannia auropunctata
CCCCCCCCGCCGCTCCTGTATCTTGAACATTAGTTGGAAAGCGCTCCATAACGGCACATATCGGCCGCGCGCTGTAATAACAACGAGCACGACGACAAATCCGTGAGGTGTTAAGCCGCAAGGGAGAAAAAGTTTCCCGACGCGCTTTACAAAGTACGACGAAACTTTGCTTTACCCGTTAACGCGCGCGGCGCCGCTAATGCCGAGGCACTGTACGAGACAGTTATCAGACCCATAACGTTTATTGGTTCGTTAAGCGTCCCGAGAATTGTTTAGGAAGCAATAAAACTTACTGATCCAATAATCGCGACTCCCGGGACGGAGGAGGGGGAGGGGGGCGACCGAATGAGACGGCTAATAGTATTGTATGGCAGCGTTAAGTCGAGGTAACTTCAGAGACGAATATTAGGTGCTTACTTGTAAATCTTCTCGACGAAGTCGATGGAGGCACTTCGTGCAAGTACATCGTGAATAAATTGGTGTACTTCAAGGAAGTGCATCCTTTCGTAAAACTTAGCAAAAATAAAACACATATCTCAGTTTCGAATTATATCGTAGACACCGTTTTATACCGACAGCGAATTTTTCCAAATTCGCTCTTAAATTTAAAAAATTGTTTTACGAATAAATAACTTATACGTATTATTACTGTCGGAAAAACACGGTCCCATTAAACAGAAGTATCTCGAATTTTATTTCGTCAATAGCGTATAATTATTCGAGAATTTTCGCGGCACAATTTTCCAGGTGTAGAAATAAAAAATCAAACAGACGTCAAGCGAAAGCTCCGACGACCATAGAACGTTGCCAATTATATTTCTTCGTATGCGTGAACTCATTTCGATGTCAAACCGATGTTACGTGTCCGTTGATTTCATGCGACGGTACCAGCTTGTGTGATTAACAGCTCTAAAATGTGACGGTAACCTGTTATTAGTAAGCCATAACGTTACCATAAAATATCCCCACGGGGATCGGCGGGCGCGCGAGTCGACCCCTCCTTGCACAGCCGACGGCCTTGCATACAACGACCCCGCGCACACTAGAGTGTTATCATGGCCAAATCTAGGCAGGCCAACGACACGTGGTTAAATTATTAGGGTCCCGTATAATTGGCCGACGGCTTGCGGTTTAGTTCAACACGGACCATCGCGTAGTTTGGTTTGGCGAGGAATATCTTCATGTTCCGGGAAAGGAAAGGGTGGTGTGTGTGTGGCTGAGTAGCTCCAGCCGTTTTGATCTGAGGATTTCGCTTGCGCTCCACCCAGGACGCAGAAGGATGGGGGATTAAAGTTGTCAAAAGTCGCGTCTGAGTTTGTCGAAGGAGGGTGAAGCTCTCGTGTTGATCGATAGACGGTTACGCCCGATAGCACTTCTATCGACATAACGACAAGAGTAGCGAACAGATATACGGATAAAAAATCGAGTCGAGCACGATGAAAATGAGGCGAAAGTGTGCGATCGGGATACCTCGTTTATTTTCGTCACGAAATTTTATTTATCAGGAAAAATTCGAATATCGTTAAATTCTCGCGATCGACGTAATAAAAAATTTACGGATCCGCATTACATTGTATATTAAACGTTAAAATATAACAATTTGATTCATATCCTATATTTGCATTAAACGCTACATTTGCGTTATTCAAATAAAATACAGAATCATCATTTTTCGCGTTATTAAAACGATACGTTTCATTCGGCACATATTTGCCATGGCCACTGGCCATTTATAACAAAAACAACATCATCACTTTTTAACAATTAAAAATAGAATATAGTGAAGTAAGAAATGCGGAATTTCTCTTTCCATCACGCATGAAAAACCAAACATTTTTTCGATATTTTTTTTAGCTATTTCTTCGTTATGTTAATTAATTACCAAGTAAATTCCACCGGAGTAAACGACTCCAAGTCGCTGTTCTCGATCAGGCAGGGAAGGCAAAACTCCTCGTAAACTTTGAAAGTTGAAACTTACGAAAGGCAGTTACGCGCAAATCAATTCCGCTGTATATTTTTAGATATCGAACTTTTGAATATAATTGCAATTAGCTTAATTAATTATAACCTGTCACGATCTATGTGCGCGCAGAGTACTTTGTTCTCATATCCGCTGACTCTCGCGAAAGCAGGTTAAAATCGCTCCCCGAATGTTACATTACAGACTTGACTAAAAATACACAATACGATTTGCGAACGTGCTTATAATAGAGTCATAACACTCGTAACTCCCATATGCGTTTTCCCATCCAACATCTGGAACATGGAGATTCGTTCCAGATCTCCATCAAACCGTGTGGCAACCACGCTCTTTCCTAACGATCCCATCCCGCAGCAAAACTTGTTTTCTCTCGTTTTTCACGCGAGTCTGCCGCATTCAACTTCTGTCCCACGTGCCAAACGCGCGTAAAAGAGTGTAATCCGTTTCATTGCCGTATAAAAGCTTCCGGAGGGGAGAGAGAGAGAGAGGGAAAGTTTTGCAAAGAAAAGAGGGGCGCGAGAGAAAACCGGAGAGAGAAAGGCGGCGCGTCATGTCAGATCGGTCGCCGTTTATTAAGCGTTATTAAGCGGAACGCGGCCCGACAGACGTGGCGGATCTTTATTTTATATACGCGCCGCGAATACAGCTCCCCGGGATTATCCCGGGCGCGAAGCTGACTGACGTGAAATTCGAAAGAAAAGCCTTTAATCCACGACCAGCCTCCGACCTCGTACCAACCTGCGAGCTTCGAGGTTTTCCGCTGCGCTTTGCGATTGGCGGCCAATCAACACCCGCCTTCGACGCGGCTTCGCTCTCCTTCCGACAGGCGCTTTATCGCTGAATCGACCGCGAGAAATATCTCGGGAGAAACCGCGCGATAGAAACGCCGGTTAGACCTCGTGGGTGCGCTTTTCGAAGAATTTGCAGTCAAGCTTCTTTTTCACGTAAAAATTTCCTTCGGCATAATTGTGGAAAAAGACTAGTAAATGTTAATAGAGAAATTTAATTGAATAAAATATAATAAATTTTTTACTAGCAAAACGTCAAATTAGCACAAATTTTATGACAGAAAATAAATAGCTAGTTTTAAATCGACTTTTCAATACTTTCAATTACTTTTTTCCATTTGGAAATAAATTTCAATTTAAAAATTTTTTCTTAATAAAAATATCAATAGATCGTGGTAATACGTAAGTTATACGCAATAATAAAAAAAAGAAAAATTATAAATTTCAAGAACGTAATAGGTATCTTATTCTTGTTAAATTTCATCAACTTTGCGTGAATTATTTAATTTGATGATTAATAAAGTTCTTAACATTAAAACTTACAAATTTGCAAATGCAATAAAGGATTTCCTATTACCGCTACGAAAATACCTTTAATTTATCTATAATTAAAGTTCCATCTAATTGGTTTATTTTTGCAACGGAAAATATAAAAGTATATTTAAAAAAATAAATTTCGTCGATAAAAACTCTATTTATAATCGAAAGTCCGATCGGAAATCTTTCGAATATGTATTAAGTAGTTAAAATCGCCGCAATTAGATCTCGTCAACGTGTATATTTAACTATGAAAACAAGCGGGCGAAATGAGACTTTATGAGAATCTGATGCGGGCGTTTTGCCGCTCAAGAAAGGAGGATCACAAAGGTGGTGCGCTATCGTATCTACGTAAAGGCAATCTTCCTGATTAAATTTCCCAACACTTTGGGGGTACAGTTTAAGGTGAAACCAATATCGGTGTAGACACGCATACGCTTAGGTTGCGCGTGTATATGAAGCGTAAGGAGCACTCTCACACGCACACAACCGGCCGCAGCGTAATTACATATACGTGCGCGAATCTCATCAGGCTTATCAAAATACAACCAAAACCGTCTCACGCTGGTGTTCACGAGAACGCGCGATGCGGCGTTCCTCCCCCCCCCTCTCTCTCTCTCTCTCTTTCTCATGCGTCCCGTGATAAATACTTTGTCATTACCTCGTTTATATTGAGCGCATCGATCATCGCTGCGCAAAATAAATGCGCGGCGAGGTTCGTCCCATGAAACTTTACGCTGTAACGATTTTCTCGTCCCCCTTCTCCTCGCGCTCTTTCGAAAAGAATAAAAAGAACAATAAATAACGATCTAAATAACGAAGTTCTCGTACGATTAATGTGCGCAATAGCGTGCCCGACATTCCCCTCCCGCCCCTCGTGCGCAGCTACGCGAAAGTTATCGGCATTTAGTTGAAGCAATCTGTTGAGTTAAAATAGTGAGAAAAATGTGCAACGGTTAATCGCATCGAGAGGAGGAAATATTTTCATTACTCCGTAAAATACTGGAACGAGCTACAATAGCGTTAGATATTGGCGCCTGCGAACGACGTTGAGAACAATCGCATTCTTTGTTTCGAGATATCTGGCGGAATCGTCGGCGGTTTTCACTATCTAATTCCGCGTTCCGTTTCGACGTTTTTCCGGCAAAAGAAACCAGACGAGCAGAGCCGCATTCCCCGAGGAAAGATCTCCCGGCCCGGCCACCTTCATTATTCCGTGAGTATCGCGCAAGGTATTGAAGCATCGAGCGAGCGTAATTGCGCGGATAAAGGGTCAAAAGTAGTCGTCAGCTTCGTCTCTAAGCACTCTGTTCTACGCGACAAGGAGGAGATAAACGATTCCCTATCAACGATCTCGAGCACCCGCTCGAGAATCTAATTATGTAAAAAACTAGCTTTATCTAGATATCTCCCGCAGAAGACGAGAGGCTACGTGCTCATTTCCCAAGTGAGCTTTGGTGCTCTTCCTTGCTTTAAAGTACGCAAAAAAAAAATTCTATCATATCCGCTACAATCTCGCCCCTTTTCTCTTCTCGTGTAAGCTACACACCTTTCGAGAGATCTTAAGAAGGGTAGATAATCTCACAATGTGTGTGATACATCGTTTCGTGAAAGCAAGTATGTACCTATATGTCGATGAAAGCGGGGACGCTCTTACTTGCGACGATAAAAAAAAAAGAAACGAAGCGGCTCTTCGCCCAGAGGCTTTAAGACAGCGCAATACATCGTTACGTTTTATACCGGAAACGGCGAATCGTAAATAGCAGAATCTTGTAACAACAAGTATCGCGCACACGTCTCCCATAGGTACTACGGTTTAAAATTTAATGAAAACCGTTACATATAGTTAAGAGCCCTCGTAAGTCCCCGAGAATGGCTCTTTAAATCTTATCCGGATTCGAGTGTACGATTATCGGGAACCGGGAAGGCTACACGAAATGGGTGGAATTGGAGAAAACGTCGTTAATCGTAGAACAAAGCTGCCATTGTCGCGCTAATCAGCAATGGCCACCATGATCGAAAATAAATTCCTCGTGAACGAGTGCGCACCGCGGCGCGGCACGGCGCATTCGGGCCGAGCACGAACGCCACTTTTCTTTATTGCACTTTCATACGTGTGCTGGGTACGTTTCAGAGCGTGCCTTAAAATTCAGCGACTAGAAGCTTACCCATCTAGAATACGTATGTAGCTATGGATATAAATAAATACAAACACGCGCGCGCATACGTGTTTCAGTAACAATCAGCGCTTAGAAAGATTCGTGCAGCACTAATCGCGTACCGATATAAAAAAATGCGATTTACATTGCCAGAACTCGAATTAAAGCCGATTATGTATTTATTAATATTGAAAATCATGTATAAAATTCCATCTTTTTAAACCGGTGCGATTCATAGCTCAACAAATTTGTTTGCAAATAAAATATTCTGTGGGATTATAAAAGATACTTTGTTAAATTTGTTTTGCCGTACCATTATTCTTTTTTGTTGTTGAAAAACATTTAATGTTTCGGACTTATGCGCGACAAACATGAGAAAGTGTGATTTTTCATTGCGATACAATCGTTTCCCCGTATACCATCCTAATTCCATAATGGTCGAGACCAATCGGGAATACTAGTACTTCCTAGGAAAGAGCGTTACGAGAACTGGACAATCGAATCAATTGATCGCGGGGATTACCGTGGAAATAAAATCAGCCCTACTTTTACGTGTCCGAGTATCCCTCTCTACGTTCCATTACGGGCGAGAGAGCCGGCAATTTTACGCAGTGAATTAAGGTCGTCCCAAACCAAATTCCATGCCGACGGCAAGTAACCGGGTTTCGGGAATTTCCCGTGAGGAAAACGGAGCAGTTCGGGGCGATTCGAATAATTTCAACTGCTCCAACACGCATGCTGTTTTGTTAGCTCGCGGAATGGAAACTAGCGAGTTGTCGGCCTGGTCAGCCCCGGTCGCGATTGTAGTCCTTATCGTCGACGGTAACAGGACACACTCTCGCGTGCCGATGATTGCACGGTTCTACCGTGAGCACTGGCACGGCATTAATACCATTATGCGAGTGGACCCTCGGATTAACCCTTCGCGCGTTTTCCTTATGCGACTGCAACATTTATGAATCGTATGTCGCCGTTGTACCGTACGAATGTCGCCGTTGACATTTGGCCGTCCGCCTATCGATCGTCAACAGCGTCCATTTCGTGAGCGTAATCGTTTAACAGTTTGTTAAGGAAAAGTGACTCCATTTATTATTACAGGATTTCAAAGGAATAATCCCACTTTGTTACTTGATGAAGTCAGAGTTTTTCAAAGAAGCTTTTTTTTCTCATAATTAGACTCTTCTCTAATAGATTTTTTTTCTCGAGTTGGATTTCCTACCTACCACTCCAGAACAGTTTCGAATTTTTAGTAATAATGAGAACTAAAAGGATAAAATTTTATAGAATTTCTTTTAAAACGATGCACGCACATATATGCGATGGATAGATCGAATATTACGTTAATTTCGAGCATTACTGTGATGTCGTTTTATCACTAAATCGTCGTTTATTTGTCTCGCTTCAACTTTTATTCCTTTACAACATTTTAAAGCGATAGCAGATGACTATCTAGGTAATATGCGACTAGAAAATATGGACCAAGAGAGAGTATCAGCGGACGAAGAAGGATGAAAAATCGATAATTCGAGGCGCCTCGCGAGCATACGCGGGGAAAAAAAAGTTTGCTTTCCACGTAATTTTTTTTTTATATTTACGGAAGCACCGTTTTTACACAGATTAAAATCGATATTGTGAGAATTCTATAATCTGTATAGCCAGTAAACGTAATTGAAATTTGCATAAACGAGAAATTAAACTGAGATTATTTTCAGATTTTTATACTTTATATTTTTTCGCCAGTATACGACACGAGTCAACAAAAGATGTCGATGGTAAAATAAACTTTTTATTCCACCCTATATGTTACAATTTCTTCACATATTTCGTTAGAAGTAAACGTTAATTCTCAGTACGAAGCAAAAAAAAAAAAAAAACTCGGATACCGCATCACGATAGATACGACTTTCGTGCGTTTATCATGCATCGGATATATCCGTACAAAACGCGGGCAGGAGAGTTCGACATAAATTAGATTGTACTTTCACACGAGGGAATACGATAGAATACGCGTGTCTCGCATTCGCATTGCACATCCGTGAGAAGCTCCCGCGTTAAAGCATATCGTCCCGACCATTACCGTGGCGGATGCCTATCGAATTGGCGGGATGCCGTAATGTTTCGTCAATATTTACAATCTCGACCGATCGATCGGTTATTCGCGGATACGCTGAAACATCAGTAAAATCGGGGTCAGCCGGCGAGACTTTATTTGACGGAACGCCGCATCAAGAATAACAAGTTGCGCCGCACCGGATTTTTCGCGCAAGGTTTTGATCGGCACGAATTAAAATTGTTGACCTGCTCCACTCGAAAAACTCCTAACTAGGCAGCGGTGAAATATCGACGCTAAAAGTAAAACTCCTGGCTTTGGCTTCGCGTTCAAGTAGACTCGCGTACTCTACAAATTTCAATTAGCGTTTGAAGTTAACTCTCCTGTTTAAAGAATGAAGCACCAAGCGAATGTGTGGTTTCTCGCGAGCGCAGTGCGCGCAAATGAAAAAAAGTGGCTGTTAAATCGGCGGTAAGACAGATAGAAACATCGCCACTTGCCATAGTGGTTATCTAGATTCTTTCCACCGTTCTAACTCTATTTGCTAGCGCGTTATCTAACTGGCATGCGCCGTACCGTAAAAATTAAGGCTGCTTCCTTCGCTTTACCGTAAAAATTTGAGGAGCTTCGCGTTCGTTACGTTCTATAAATTCTATAAAACTCAAAAAAAAAATCATACACCTTTTAGTTGGATTCAAGTCTGTACGGATAACTAATTTTTTTTTGCAAAAATCGTAACACCGGATTCGCGAGTATTTCAATATTATCCGCGGACGATACTCGTAGAACGGTTTCTATATTTTCACACGATATAATCTCGTATTATGTACGATTTGTGCTGCGTTCATATAAATGTTCCATGCTATAAAGGTCTGTGTGCACACACACATATCATACATATATATATATATATATATAGGTATATATATATATATATATATATATATATATTAAACAGTGAATTCATCTCATTAGCACAGCCTAAATAATTTAATCATTATTTCTGCTGAGGCTAATTTCGTCAATCATACGCTTTAATATTTAAAGTCGATTTAATCCACTCTAGAAATTAATAAACAAAAACTGCGAAAATATAACTCCGAGCCTTTAAAAATTATTCATTTTTAATAGTAGTATTTTAATAATCTATCTGTAAAGAGGTTATCAAAGATTAAAAACATATCCAGTATTTAGAGCACAACAAAACTCCGCGAAGCAATTAATGATCGTTATTTATACAAAGCAACATAGAAAGGATTAAAAATCCTAGCTGGCTTATTATATAATTTAAAAAAATATAGTCGGGTTTACGTGTAAACAATATTAAATGAATGACTTTTGTGAAAACTCTAAAGTGGATACGCTGTGCGAATGGCGGTCTGTTTTGCTATATCCTTACCGTCACGGCGCTTCTTGGTGGCTTAGCTTTAACACGGCAAATCCCACGATCGCTTGGAGCGGAGTTTAAGCTGGGCTTAAGTCTTAAGTGACAGTAATGAAACCGCGTGTCGGTCGGTTTTGCCGAAATGGCATTTTCTTCCCGTCTCGCGCGCAGTCGTTTACATCAGGACGAACAACAGTTTCCGATCGCTAAATGAGAGTAACGTATACGACGGGGATGAAAATTGTTTGCGCATTAAAATGCGGTGGAAAGCCCCGTTCGGCGGGGTAATTTTATTACCCCCTCGGGGGCCAACAGAAGGGCTAAACACTTTACCGCGCCAAACCCCGCGCTGCAATTGCAATTTATACTCGTAATTCGCTCGGACTTATGGACGTAGCAAAATACAACGGGGACACCAACGTACGGAGAAGATTATTCCCGCCGTACGAAGCGCTTCGATCGATATTAAAACAATCGGACGGCGCGAAGCGGCATTACGGCGCTTGAAAAACGGGCCAACTTTGGCACATGTTTTTTCTCGGCACGGCTACGCTACGACCACGCCGTCTCTCGGGTGTCCTTTAATTAATTAGCACGGGAGCAGCAGGAAGAGGCAGCTGCCAAGCGGCGCACGGGGTAGTGTACAGAGCGAACGATGGGCGGAACGGAGAGAGAGGAAGAGAGAGAGAGAGAGAGAGAGAGAGAGAGAGAGAGAGGAGAGGGAAGATGGGGCCGCGGAGGGAGACATGCGAATGGGCGAGAGGGTAAAGGTTGGCGTTGCTGCTGCAACATTAGCCCCGGGCCGGACTGGTTACTGGTTACACTGACATTCAGCTCGAATGCGTACAGATTCGCATGCTTCCAAAGTATCCGGCGCTGAAAGATTCGCACAGGTGCAATTGCTTACTATTACTACCACCATCACCACTACTATTACTATCATCATATATCTACCCTGCGTCAAACTCCTACCTCACGCATCTCCGCATGCGTTGCGCGCATGTTTATTTAGCTACACCCGTGTGTCTGACATTACGTAATTAAATGCATACAGCCTCAAGCTTAAGTACCGGCGTCCCGCCGTGTATTAATCAATGAAAGAGCCGCGCGTTCTCGCGCGCGCGCGAGAGAGAGAGCGAGAGAAAGAGAGAGAGAGAGAGAGAGAGAGAGAGAAAGAGACGGACGTAGCAGCGTGCATCAAAAATAGTTGGGACGGTTTAAGATCAAACGCGTTCTCGGATTTGCTTCCGCCTCGATTGCTTCCAATCTCGCCGACTATGGAAACAGAGGAGTTCTATAACGCGCGACCGATTCACCACAAAAATGTGTTCCAGATTTCAGCTGAGACGCGCGAGAATTAATCGTATACGTGCAAAGAAAAATGAAGTCGGAATAATGAAGTGGGCAAATTCTTAGAGCATGTGGAACGTAACGAACGTTTCATCTGATCGAAAGAGACATTGTTGATAATAATTATAGAAGATCATAATATAATTTACATTATAATTAATAATATAATTTGTTTGTATTTTAAGTAAGTTTACTTATTTTATTTTATTTTATTTTATTAATACAAATATTCTAGTTTTTTGCGCTGTACTGCATTACAAAATGTTCCGCGAACTAAATAAATCTTTTATTAAGAATGAGATAGCGGTATGTCCAACAAAATCCAGATGTGATCACATTTTCAAATTACTACGAACCACCAACAGACAGTTTAGAGGAACGACCGAGGCAGGGAATTTCGAGTTGGCGAGAAGATAGGATGAGAGATGTACCATGCGGTCCGAGAGAAAACTCGGCACCAACTTCAGTGCCTGCGCGAGCGTGTTGCATGGATGGTCGGGTCTAATGAACGAATGGGGTCTCCGCGTAAAAGAAAACAAGAATAAATAAAAGAGCTCGTCGTCGCTTTTGCGGTCAGTTACTTGCCGCCCGCCGCGCGACTCCGCTCTCGCTCTCACGGTCCAGTTCACCCGGCAACGCGGTCGGAGTCCGACGGTGGAGCGAGCTTGCCACCCTACGCTTGAAATTAATCACTTTTTCATTAATGTCGCCCCGCAAGTTGGAAAAGCTCGTACGCGTTGGAAACTGTCGCGTCCCAATATCTTTATTACAGTTTCTTCGAATTCTACGGCAAAGAAGGGTAGAAAAGCTACGGAAAATTTCTCTTTTTCCAGATATTTCGCGACGGCAGCGTAAAGTGTAAGAAGAACCTGAAGACATCATTAAGTCTCACCTGGGGAAAAAGGTACAGCGGAAACGGTCGCAAACTTGACGAAATGATATCCGATAAATGATACAACGATTGATAAAAGCAAGAAGAGGACGGTAATGGACTAACTTAATTCGCACCATAAAAAGGCAAGCGATAGTTTGGCATAAAAGGCTATATGTCACGCGCTTTGATGATGAAAGTTCATGATGCTTATCTCTTTTATACACGCCATGAATGGAGCTACCGAGTCGCATGATCGATTATCGGCTGATGGTTTACTACCCTCATGAGATCTCTCGCCCCCTTTGACGCAATATAACACGGAGACCAGATGCTCCCTCGCATGGCAGGGGAATTCATGATTCATGGTCAATTTAAAAAGATGAGAGAGAGAGAGAGAGAGAGAGAGAGAGAGAATGTTAATATAACTTCACAGTCAAGGACTAGTTTGCACGTTTGTCGTAGATTTCAAGTTTCTTTCTTTTCTTTCTCTCTTTCTTTTAAAGAAAATGGAACAATTATTTGTGAATCGATTAAAAATCGATTTAACGTATTGTAATTTAAGAGTAATATTAAAAGTAATTTACAATATATTTTTTATCGCGTACACCGTTAAATAGTAATATTATAAGTTACGTCGAGTCGCTGGAAGTTAGCACGCTGCTGCATTAAAAAAAAAGCAAAAGAAACAAAGAAAAAAACGATATTGGCACCTCGACGCTATCGGCGATGTGAAAAGAAGCGAGCGCGGCGTATCTGCATGAAAACAGGTGGAAGTCAAACGTAATCCAATTACGGGATAATCGCATTGCCTCGAGATTCATACTCGGGCATTCGGGCGAACTATTGAGTGATTAAAAATAATACCCAACAACGCGCGCGCAGTCGGAAGTTCGCACACGTGTACGCAAACGCGAAAACTCATCCACGGAGTCACTCCTCGTTTCACTCGTGTAACTCTTTTTCTTTCGTTTTTCACCCACCGCCGGGCTACTATGCCACTTTGATCCCACGTTGCAAATAATCTTCCCGCATTACAAAGATCCTACGTGTACTCAAAATGTAATTAATTGGACCAAAAGCTTTACGTTACTTCTTTCATGTATTTCGTCCATATGTATACCTTGTTTGTAAATTTTTTACTGATAGTAAAAACGCAACGGCGGTTTTAGAGTATTATATATAAAATAAAATAAATGTAACTACGTGGTGCTTATCAACGATTTCCGATTAAATCTGAGTGCATGTATAGTTTGAACTTATTCCTTTTCATTTCTTTTGAATATCTTTATAAAGATATAAAGATACCTCTACACCAGTTAAAATTTTGATTGTCTTATAATTATCATATTTTTACAAATTATTGTAGAGTGATGAATTATGTTTATCGATAAACGGATGGGGATTATTAAGGATAATAACACAGCGACTGCTTCGACTGTAGAGAACTGTTGGCCTCCATTTGATCAAATGGAAACCAACAATGTCGATAACAACTAGGAAAAATTATTACCGACGTACAGAACGGTCGGACAGATTATAAGTCGGTAAAGGCAGAAACCTAGTCATCGGTAAATTCAGAACAGTCGATAGTACTGCTGTTGTCGGTACGAAGACTTACCTTCGTTCGTAAATTACCCAAAAAAGATGTTATGCTGCAATATGTGTCGGTAACATGATATTGCAAATTCTTATTATTTTTTATGATAAAATTATCAAACATATTTTTTTTCAATGTCCACAGATAAATAAGTTATGCAAAATATACATAAATATTAAGCAAGCAAGAATCTTATTGTTTTGAAAAATTTTGTTATGTGTACCCAAAAATTAACAACCATCGGTCAACATAAATTGCTATATGTAATGAAAATTATTATGCAAGTAACAAATAAATTTAAAAAACATTTAATATCAATTTAATATCAATACTGACATTTATAAGCTTTCGCTTGTTCCGTAACAATGGTAACAATGCTTTTATTATATATCCACATATACGTCACATATCGTGGCATAACATAGCTTTTACATTTACCAGCGTCATAATAAAAATATATCGGTAAAATAAACTGAAGCATTTTGTAAAAGAATTGTTCCAGTTTAATTGTTTTGTTTGCATTGTCTGTCATTGGAAAATGATAACTTTCGATCGACGTGTTTGTTAAATTAATCGGCTTCATTCTATGACATATACATATATGTATCGTATGAATTATATGATACGTAAATTCTTGTAAATATAAATCGATACGATTACGCCGGATCAAATTTAGAAAAAAATCGCAGATCAGCTTTATTGCATAACTTTCAGCGATATTTCAAAATAATAGATAATAAAGCAATAAAAATTCCTCTCATACACTCGTAATAAATAAATCGTACTGCTCGAGAATAGATGAAATTTATATCATCAAAACGTATAGGCATAAATAAAATTGATAAATTATTGATAAAATTAATCTATCAAAAAAACCATCAAAAAGAAATTATTTATTTTATTAAGTGTACTTACTACTATATTAAATAATAAAAATGTCTTATAATAAAAGTATTATATAATTAACTGAATATTTCTTCTTTAATTAAATACAATTAAAAGCAAAAAACAAAACAATTCATATGTATAAATGTATATTGATAACAATAAAAATTGAATAAAAAATGTATATTGACAATAAAAAAACATATACAAATGAAAAAAAAATCTATACTCTTTGTGAACTTACATTGTCATATTTTTATTTTTATATAATAAATTTACTTCTCTTTTAATATTTTAATTGTAATGAAGAGTTTTGCAATAAAAATAACAGTGAAAGAAATAGACAGGAACCGCAAATGACAATGTTTAGGTAAGCGTCAGAAGGAATAAACAAATTAATGAGGGCAACGAAAAAATTATCGATAAATGTATGTATGCAAATTAAGAGTATAAAACAAAGAAGAAAATTCAATAACTATGAAGTGACCTCACATATAAACATTGATAATGTTTTTATCATCTACAGTTAATTAAAAAAGCATGATTTATATTCTTGACATTATCTTTAATCGTAAAAGTAGCTTAAGATCGCATGTGCCGCGAGTAAATAAAGTTGTTATCAATTCTGCAATATTTCACGAATAATCTTAACGTAAATTTTAAAGAGATAGTGACTTGAAATATCTGCTGTAAATATTACTATAATAAAATGCATATATGCAGTTTTATTTGAATAAAAACAGTACTTTAGAAATTTCATGTTTTTAAAGAAGGCAAATTCTAGAAATATATCTCAATTTTAACGTGGCTACAATCAAAATAAAACGAGATCAGAGAGGCAATGCGATATCAAGAATCGTTTTTCGTTGCACATATATGTGTGGCCAGTGAGAAATAATATGCGAAAGGTAAATGAACGTAATAATAACAAACATACGTGCTACGTCGGTCGCTACTGCACGGATACTTCGTACATCCCACCGCGGGATGCCACTGTCGGTACGCACCTGTGTCGCTTTTCAGAGAGCTCAGAACGTGGCTAGGTCCGCCCTGAAAGCAAACATCGCAGAGACACGTTAATTTCAGCGGAAAAATCAATACGCTCCTCCGTTCGCTTCGAGGAACGTTTCACATCTTATTGTTAACCACGTGTTTCTAACACCGCTTACAAATACCGGCGATATATATTCGGGTTTACACCGTGATCGGTCCGAGAGTGACAATTTCGAGAGGCGCAGCGACGAACACGACACGCACGGGGAAAATCGTTCGCCGGCGCGCGGCGATGATGACGTTGTGGATTGTGAAAGAAAGACATGCGAGCCGAGGAGCAATCGGGCGATATTCGATCTCGCGCTTATTCTACACTTCCGGCCGGCTGTCACAACACGCGAAACGCTCGTGGACGGAGCGGGTTACCATGGTGACGTTCGTTTATTCGCCGGCGCCGCGGCGCCGGCGAAGTGGCCGAATATAGTTTATATAAATACATACATACATATTTCATTATTCCCGATACAAATACAATTAATTCATATATTTTGGTGTTTTCTGCCGTATTGATTTTGTATAACTTGCTTATGAGTTGAATAAATATAAATTCGAATTTAATCTGCCTACCAAATTCCATAGTTTACATAGTAAGCCCCATAGCAATATTTTATATCGCGCTATTTTTTACTTATAAATATTAACGGTTATTTCGTACGAAGTGTAAATATTTTTCCCTCATAAAAAAATTATTAACTTCATCACCGCCTTGTAACTTTGACAATTACACTCTTACGTGGACAAAACTTGATGGGAAAAACCGATGACTTCTCCATAGACATCATAGACCATTCTACGTCTATGGCCTTTTCACTGACAGAAAACAATGCGCGACGCGTCAATGACTGCGCACGCAGCTGTCATCGGCTTCGAGGGATCGGTAAACAATCCCGATTGTTTACCGGCGCAACCTCGTGGCGCGGTGTCAGAGGAGCCGTCAATTCGCGAAAATCTTACGGATTGACGAGTCGAGGCACCCGTGCCGACGGCGGGGCCGGCCACGTCGCACGTATGTTCGAAACGGGAAGAGTAGAAAAACTGCGCGAAACACGGGGAGGAGGTTATACAGGACGAGTGACAGGCTTCGGGGACGAGTACGCGACAGCACCGCGACGCTCACCCACCCGCGGACAATCGCCGCTCTCGTTGTTTCGCGTATCCACGTGCTCGCCCCGTAGAATCGATCCTCGCACGTTTCGTGGCACGAGACCCGACTCGACAGACGAGTCCGACAATGAGACGACAGTGCGACGACGATCCGACCGTTCCGAGTACACTTTGCAAAAGCAGGTAATGAGAATACGGAGGGGAAAACACTCACCCGCGTTCTCCGCGTTCACGACGATCTTTCCGGACGCCTCCGGGCGCCGCAGTTACATCATAGAACACGCACGCACACACTATATCTATGTTCTAGGCGCTGATATTGGAAAAACTCGTGTAAAATGTATAAAAAAGGCGACGGTTAGGAAGCTGCCAGGAGAATTGCCATGGCGATACCAACACCAGGGCGGCCATATTGTGCTACGCCGCGGTAGCTGCTGCCATCGGGCGGCGGATCGCGGAAGCTCCTCCCGACGGAGCGAAACTCCCGCTGAATTATAAATTCAGCGCGACGTTTAAACGACAAATTGACCGATATCGCGTCAATTTGATTTGTATTTTGAGAGATCAAATATATTAGATATTTCGTTGCATTGTGAAATCAAAGTAATAAAAATGTCACAGCGGTCGATACGTCGGTAATTCAATGGTCGGCGACGCGTTTCGCTCGACGGCTCGAAGATGGCTCCACGAGTATCTTTAATCAGCCTACAATCATCTCGGGCCCCCGTCGTCGCTAGGTGCGGTTTTTATTTTACACGCGGGTATGTATGTATGTACGCCCGCGCTCCCCTTTTATCACGGCTGAAAGTTCAACTGACTGGAATAAAAATTTTGTGTGATAAAAGTTCCCGTGGTAATAGCCATCCCTTTTGACTTTAAGCATAATGCACGCGTATAAAATAATAAAATAAAGTAAACCGCGCGCGGGTATTGTATCGGCTGAAACAAACGGGCTATTCATGCTGTGTCCTCGATTGTAGTTTCATCGTCGTTCCGTTAATTATCTCGCGGAACGAACTGACTAGGGATAAACTGGAGGAGTATTTTTAATTTTCTCGCAGCAATTTTCCAACGGCAGAGAGAGAGAGAGAGAGAGAGAGAGAGAGAAAGCGCGGATCAACGACAAACAGTGAGCAGATGGTCCCCACTGTCGCGATTGGATGCAGGTCATGCAGGATAAATGAGAAACAGGCACAAATTCAACGAGGGATCCCTAAATCAATTTAAACGGATAAGATTCAACGAAGGGGAAGGCGATGTGTTTTTCCAAGGAATAGCAAGTCCGCGCGGAGAGACCGCAATTGTAGTCGGCGACCGCATCGCTCGCGTGCATTTGGAATGCAGGTCGGTGCAGTTGCGCGGCTCGTGTTGCGTGTTCTGTCCCGTCCAATGCATCGCCCCCGAACAATATAGCACGTCAGCTTTTGTCCGCGCTGTCTGTTTCATTCGCCGTTAATAAAATACCTTTCGAATGTGCCCCGGGGAAGGAGCGCGCGTCTCCTTCGCCCCCGTTCGCCGTTACGGGTGAAACGCGCGCTCGGCTCGGCAAAGAACACAGGGGACACTTGGACGTTCAAGCTGCAGCAAACATCCGATATTTGCATCGCCGCGCTGAATGAAAAGCGAAACGACTTGGAGATATGTTTCTGCCGGGGCTGATTACACGCGGCGTTCGAGAGAAGCGGCGTGTAAAAGGACGAAGAGGGAGGGAGGGGGGGAAGGACGAGAAGATTGGAACGAAAACCAATTTGACTCTGACTTGGCAAGTGCTAAAGAATAGAGTAATGAAATAAATATCGAAGAGCACGCCACACCGCGTACTTTCGCGCGTTATTCATGGTATTGTATACGTATTGTATAGTATTGTACGCGGTACAATGGATGTGTCAGCCAATAGAGAGAGATCGGATTATTTCTCATCACAAACAGAAGGCGGGAAAGGGCGGCATTGACATTTTCGTAGGAAATGCGAGGAGCGAAAAGCGTGAAACAAACGGCACCACATGTAGATTTCCCACGCACTTTTTCTTCCTCTACGAGATTTTCAATAAGTTTCCCCTCTTTTTCAGTTCTGTTTCATGCAACGCTTATTGAATACCGTCTAAAGCAATTGTATCGTTCCATGATAATTATCATGATTATCATAAAATACGTGCTCAATTATAATGGATACGTTTCCGACGAATGTTCACATAAATTCCGGCTGATAACGCGAACGCGTCAATTCCGATTGTTTTACAATCGGCTTTAACGAATCGATGTTCGATTATTCGGCCGCCTTCAAACCTGCCTTACCGCAGTAATATTGCGAATTTTGCCGAACGAAACTAACTGATTTCCCACGGGATAAATCCCAAGCAAAGCTGCCATTGCCTTGCTAGAAATGCGACGTAAATTTATCGTAAGGGCTTAGATTGCTATTTCACACGGACGCATTCCAGGTCTATTACTTCGATCTTTTAGATTTTAAAATATTTTGCTACATCATTTCTATTTTTTCTTTTATTTTCTTTTATTATTTCTTTACTAGTGAAAAAATTTTGTTTTATTGTCGTAATTTGATATATAGGAAATTCATGTAGAAAAAAAATTATATAAAAGATAACAGAATAGGAATAACAGAATTATTTTGATAGAATAATTCTACAAGTTATATTTTATATAACTCGCATAAAGCAAATCTGTAATAATTCATATAATTCAAAAATACACATTTTAATGCTTAAAAATATAAAATACAAATTCAGATATTTATTCGAATTTGCACTTTATATTTTTAAGCATTAAAATGTGTATTTTTAAATTATATAAATTATTATAGATAAATCATGCAGATACCATTAATGTACGTTAATATTAAAAATCCGATGGAACAATGTGCGTGTTCAAAATTTTGTACTAGAATTTTCGGTAATCATCCTAAATCGTTGCACCGGCGTATGTTTCAGTTCCCATTACAAGAAGGGAATGAAATGTGCGTGTATGACCCTTACAAATGTTACGTAGCACTCCAAGCGAGATCGGTTTCATTGGAGGGTTGACTAAAGAGACTAAGATCTTCTCGAGGGATTGAAGGGCCAGTGCCAGATTACTGAATATGCGACATTTCGGGGAGACGAGATTCATATAGCAAAGTAGAACGGTACGTATTCGTGATGGTGATAGCGGTCGCTGAATCAGCAAGCCTATCTAGCTTATGTATAATTTCTGAAAAGATGTGTGTGTGTGTGTGTGTGTGTGTGTGTGTGTGTGTTTTGTGGATATTATTTCCGTTAAAAATAAATGAAAAATATTTTATAAATGTATTAAATTTTTCTAAAATTATAGATATTTAATTTATAATCAGAGATTGTTTTTGTAAATATTTATCTTATTCTATAAATACGTAGAATCTTCTAAAATTATATTTAATCCTTCTTAACTACTTATTTATGTTATTCGAATATATCATTCGCGGCTATCGTAAATTGTACGCGACTGACGCAAGATTTGCGAGTCCATACTTACTATACTCGCGAGACTGTCTCGAGATTCGACGCCGGACTTGGATACGTGAGGAATTACGCAGCTCGCGCAACTGTTTGAGAATTCATGGCACTGTCCCGTACCGGTAAAGTATCCAGATCACTCGATCGCCAACGGCGAATTCCTAAGAATTTCTTATATCGCTGAAATAACTGGTGTACGTGCCCGAGGGGCGGAAGCGACTTCAATTTCTGTCCCCGAGGAGGAGTGAAATCCGGGACGCGGAAAAATTTGCACGAAGAGTAGCGGTTTCACCGTCGCCGGCACCGCCGCCAGTCGGACAGATAGTCGATATTTCCGCGGAACATATTTAAGCATGGCATTTAATAGTAACTGCAGAGAACAACACATGTTACCCGACTGACCTTTCTCCGAGCAGCAAACACGCCGGCACGCGCGTTTGATTTTCCGCACAGGATGCACGGGTGCACGCGTATTATCAAGCTGAGCTTCCGCTATTTGCGAAAGGTCAGCCTGCAAGAGGGGTCGAGTCCAAGATTCTCTCGTGGGTGAATACGTGAGGGCGCGGCCGAATATCGTCGAATTATCGGGCGCACCGCCATCGGCGAGTTTAGGATAGATCCAGACATTAGTTAGTGGCGGAAGCCGCAAATAACGACGATATTTAACGTGCGGGTATGTTAACACGGGTTAGGAAAATACAGCTGGTTAACCGTCTTTAATCGAGGTTCTACCGCGCAATCGAAAGAGATATATCGAGTGGCGTTCACTCTGTTTTTTCACGCGCGGGATACTCCCAGCGCGTGCGATCGCGCTCGAGGGGGCTTCTCTCTCTCTCTTTCTCTCTCTCGCGCGCGCGCGCGCACTTTTTCTCTCCTCACGTTGTTTACCTAAGCCCGTTCCAGCAGTTTCATCCAATTTCACAAGCGTAGCGAAGAAGCGGAATCCCGCACGAAGGCGAAAACATCCTATATACAGTAAGTTGTGTTCGTGATCTCATCGCGGTTCAGCGGTATCCTCTCATAGGCGGATGGCATGTCTACTGGGTGTATTCCGCAAATTTTTTTTTTGCTAATGAGAAAAAATGCGTGACCGAAGGCGTGGCTGACGTGATACGTTTCTCCATTTACGTAAAAGCTACGTGAAACGTCGCGCCTGTTCGGCGAGATAATCGCTTCGCAAAATATACGATAACATGTGGCATGTATATGTCAACGTTTCACGGCTAAAATTTGTTACTCCTCGCAGAGTAGATCTCTGTACTCGTATCGATAGCGTTGTCATGTTAGAATCGTTAAAGAGGACATCGATCGGTAATCGGCGATATGTCTTCGTTCAAGTATGAATAGCGACAGATCGATAATCAGCGAGGATGTTGAACTACTCACGCTCGAGATAAATTGACGTTAAACAAGTATTTAAGTATGCATGTGCTTTCCAATTTCTCCGTTTTTTTTCGTTTCTTCTCGCTTTCCTTCCTTCGAAAATACATTAATTTTTGAGAATACTGTTCGACATTTCTACGTCGCAAACTGAAACCATATGTATGTTAAAAATAAAAGCACTTTTTTCTAACATTGAAAAAATATCATGATCGTAGATTTATCGTGATATATATTTAACAAATTCATGAATCAAGAGTGATACATTTCGTGTTGTGCAAAATGCGTGAAGATTTAAAAATCACGTTGTGATCTAATAATCATGCGTAAAGGTTTTCGATAATATCGAAGATATCGAAAAACAAAAAGCTCTTGTCTCTCTGAATTAAACATTTGTAAAATGTTTCGAGAAGAAAAAGATTTCTTAGCATGTGTGAAATTAGCATTCCAACATTAAAATTCTATAGTTCTGATTAGAATTCCTGTTTCATTTTGAAAAGATGAAGAGTTTCCTAGAGTTTATAAAAAGAGTTCTGCTTAATAACGATTTTTCATTTAAATTAAAAAAATGGAATGCTAACTTCTTATCAAAATTTAAATTAAAAATTGTTATTAAACAGAACTCTCGTTATAAATTATCATTCTTCGTTTCTTCAAAATAAAGCAAAAAAAACTCTAATTAGAACTTTTGTTGGGATGCTGTGTGAATAAGTATCCCAATATTAAAATAGATCTGATCAGAGTTGCCGCTTCATTTTGAAGAGACAAAGAATCCTCTATAGTTTATAACAAGGGTTCTAAACAATCTTTAATTTAAATTTAAAAAGTGGGGTAATAATTTAATATAAAATAATCATAGATCAGAATCATAAATTCAAAATTGTTATTAAGTAGAACTCTTGTTATAAATTATAGAGAACTCTTCGTATTTTCAAAACAAAGGGGAAACTCGCTAACTACGGAATTTTAATGTGAGGTGCTAATTTCACACATGTGATTTCATATATGTAAACTTTTTCAATCTGTATTTTGTTTTTATGCTAGTCATCGTATTAATCACAATGCAATTATGTCTATGGACAGAAATGTTTCAATAACAAAATGTCTGTAATTTGCTCGTCAAAGGAAACAGGAAATATTCTAACAAATTAATTAATCAAAATGATAAAAAACTCATTGAAAATCTCGAAGTTCTGTCGCATTTTGCATTTACATTAAAAAATTTAGTATAAAATAAAATTTTGAAAACGTACAAAAGATATATAAAATATAAAAAAATTTAATCTCCAATTACATTAAATATTGCACATTAAATCATCTATATTCAATTTTACATACTCTTTTTTTGTACGTTCAAATTCGAGAGCGACATTCATATAGTTTATTGCTAGGATTCTGCACACGTGCAGTATGCAAACATATTGCAAAATGAATTATTGGCTAGCTGCTTCAAAACTGCTCCTTTCAATTTCGTTTTTATGCAAAAAACGCGAGATAATTATCGGTACGAAATTCTGATGCGCGCCGGAGTCAACGTGAAAGAATATCGGATATGCTGTTGCAGATTACATTTAGTCGTGATTCCTGCGTTTCATAACGGTGGATAATTACATCACCGACTGTCAATAATTGGTCGGTGACCCGTGCGCGAGATGTAAAGTAATGACTCCTGTATTGCCGCGCCGATATCCATATGTCAAATTGTGATGTGCCCTTCTGTACGCGCGTACACGTACAGTATAACTCGTATGTTTATTGTCGATCTGTTTGTCTGCGAGTTAGGTGCAATGAACTGCTGATAACTGAGAGTTATTAACGCGCGCGATCCGACGAATATATACGCTACGGATAAATTTAGTCGGTGTGGCTTATCGGCGAACGAGCATCGCCAAGTGCTATTTGCTAAAAATAATTCTAAAAATAAAAGAGAAGTCGAAAGGAGAAATTGACGGATCGCGACATTCGAAAAACAAATTGCCATTTTCTCGAAAAATCGTTATTCTTTAGAAAATGTCGCAATCTGCGGCGAAACCATTGATTAATCGAATGTTGTGATATTTTTTGTGCTACACGAATATATATAATTTCGTTTTCTAGGGAATTTAATTAAATCACTTGACCCAATACTTTTTCGAACCTTTTTAGCTATTAATGCGAATAAACTGTGCAAATCCATGCACGGTCAGTTAATCCCGGAAAAATTTCATTATCGTGTATTTCGCGCTTGGCCCAAAATTGTGAAATACATTACGCGGATTACCGCGCAACCTCGTAATCGCGTTAATGATTTGCGGTACGTTCGCTAATGATCGCCGCCTCGTATCGACGCTGCTAAAGAGGGACGAAGGCAGGGTAAAAGGTAGAAAATGAGAGCGAAAGAAGAGAGACGCAATAGCATAGTTGCAATTAATACCGCGCGTGTTCGCCCGCGAGAGAAATACAAGGCACGCCGACGCGGGCGTACGTGCTAGACTTTTCCGACGAAAATTATCGCGACGGAACGGTGCGAAGCGGCTGGTTCGATTCGCGCCGTTTACAACCGCCAGTTAAAATTAGCCTTGCAACAAGTTATATTGGTACATGCCGTTTACCCGCGATCACCGTTACCCACGAAATTCCGAATTCCGGTTGGAAGCGGCGAATCACGCGCCTGAAATTGTAATGTTCGTGATAGTCCGCGTAACGCTACATACCGTAATAATTCCATCTCGTATAGATTTCCCGGCTTGGCTAATTATTATTTCCCCGTGGGCCGCGGTATCGCATCGATGAGCCCTCCCCCCCTCTCCCCTTTTGCAAATTTCAATTTCGATATATGCATTCACACAGAAATATTGTATAGACAAATATAACATATCTAGAGATGTTTATGGTAATGGTGAATACGGAAACAGATATTTTGCGAATCTATGGTTAATATCATAAACAAACGCTGTATCATCAATTTATTGAGATGTAACTAATACCATGTACTAACTAATATAGAAAAATAGAATTCAGTGCATCGCATATTGTTTTCGCAAATTAACCTGAAAAACAACGTCCCTCTCTCCCTTTTCGTTCTCTCACTCTCTCTCTTTCTCTCTATCTCTCTCACGTTTTGCACAAGCGGATTGAGCGTTTTGCACGACCGATTACGCGCGGCGTATCGGCGCTACACACAGCGCATACTTCGATAATAAATAATAACGATCTGAAAAATTTTTTTTTTTTGTAGCGGTCGCTACAGACTGCGCGATGGGGCCGAAAAACAAAATAGGAGAGGCCAGAGCTCGTTCGGGGGCGAACGCGCTGGCCTTTCCTCCCACACCTTTTTTTTGCAGTGTTTTCGCCGCACCGGCTGCACTATTTATTCGCGTTGCACACGGCGCTGCCGATTTGCATCAGTTTTGGGAAGTGAACGAATAATTATTTTAGCAACAGCAACACCGGCGTTGTCGGCGACACCGGCGGCGTGCGCAATAGCGCCACCGACGACAACGAGAGGAGGGGGGGGGGAGGGAGGGTGGTTTAATCAGCCTTCCATTGTAATGTTGACAACTATAACGGAAATGCTGAATAGAAGATTAGACTCGAACTAATGGGTTCTATAGAGGAGATTTGGCTCGAAATAGGAAGTGGGCGGAGGTGATTCTAGTCGAGCGAGCGATCTAAGGCTAAACAGACTTGAATTTCGCGTTTGACTCTAACGGACCCCGTTCAATGGCGCAATCTCGCGCGGCATATCGCACTCCCTATACTCCGCGCACCGAAGCCGTGTAATATAAATAGCTATACGGTTGTTCACCCAAAACCTTAAACGCGCACATTTCACAGCGGTTAAATTTAACAACAAAATAACGTGTCTAATAACGTCATCCACGTATCTAAAAAAGCCCGTATCTACGATAAATTGGAATCGCAGAATCCATTTCGAAATAAGTGACATATTTCAGCGTCTCTAACGGCAAACATTGATTCGCTTTTCATTCCTCTCGCGGCAATTTCATTTGCATATCAACACCGCGTGAAAGTGTATTCAGCGCAATTCTTGTAATAGCCGCCGACACTTTGAAATTTTCCACAGCGTTCCGCGACAAGGCTTTTCAATTTCTTGCGTTTGTCTTCGCTCGCGCAAAGCGAAAAATGTCACAGCGCGCATCGCGCCGATTAAGACCGTATGACATAACTTACGAACAAAATATATAGCAACAACAAATTTTCCGATAGGCAAATATTTGTCGACGGTGTAAGTAATAATACCCGGCAGTGAAAAGTAAACGTTTGCGCGGGAGAAAAGAGGGCGTCGTTGATACGGTAAACAACGACGTACAATATATTATTACTTGCCGCGGCAGGTATTCGAGGTACAACGATAACACTTGATATTCATAAAACCAACCGGCGAGGTAGCACGCGTTCGCCGCCTAACGCGAGAGGCGGCTGTGAGACAAGCCTGCGCTTCTGTATAACTCAATAACGCTTATGTAAGGTGTAAGGCTTTACGTTTTATTTTATCCGGTCCCGAGTGACGAGCGTGACAATCGCGGTGAAGTTCTCCCGCCGCGCGCCGAGAAGCGAAGAGTTGCAATGCGAAGACGAATGATTAGAGTACCGAAGCAATTGCAGACTTAAAAAAAAAACAAATAATTCAAACAGTCGATAAACGTGATTATGGATTGTTTGAAATTTATATTACAATATTTTTTCAACGATTTATCTTCTAAATTCGTTTTTTTTTTTAATTACACTGCATTAAATGTATTAATGAAAATGTTAACTGGAATGAATTTCATTCGAAACAATGTTTTACTTTAATCCCGCGCTTATAACGTTTACGCTCCAACACGGCGGAATGATTTTACGTGACATTATGTGGCTTTATGTTAATTTTAATTAATAATTCGGCGTCACGAGTATTTATTGGCGCGCAAAATGCGATTTGAGGTAATAGCGCGGCAGTAAGGAAATAGTAACGTGGTTAAATTTCAATGTAATATTTTGAAGTAATTACATCGGTGTATCTTCTCGCAATTTCATCGTAATTTCATCCCAGAGATCGATGGTCCACGCTTCGATAGCCAGAATAAGGATGATTTTGTGAAGAATATAACGTGCTATTACGTTTACTAGGGTCACAGGAACCTCGCCGGCCGTAAAAGTATTTTTACTGCGACATTACAGACTGGGTTCAGCTATCTTCCTCTGCCCTCGGCCGCTCCGCGCCGCGGAAATCGCTTTTCAAATCGCTGTTTACGTAACCGTAAAAGGACAGTGGCGGATCGAGGGCAGACAAAGGAGTGCGACGACACGGAACGAAGAAAGCGGCCATCCCGGGAAAAGTACGGTGACGAAGGGCAAAGAAACGACAGAGAGAGAGGATTAGCATAGATATTGAAGCTGGAAAACACATTTTTAACTTTGTGACCATATTAAGAAGAGTTACCATCCCTATTAACTTTGTGATATTTGTCTCATTAATCGTGATATTTCTTTGGTAAAGTTTTTAATAAATTATATAATTTATAAAACAAAAATAGACTTGAAGTTCTCTTTTGTACAAAATTAGTAGGCAGATGATCAAAGTCTTAATTATATCAAATTGTAAAGACGCAAATACATTCTTCATTAAAATGAAAAGACTACGCGGTGGATAATAAGAAGACACAAATTTATGTAATGCGAAAAATAATCGTAGAGAAATTCTCGAAAAAATATAATTAAAAACTATATGAAATAGCGGGGCAAAAGAAAAGAATTTAACTAGAAGTCTCAAAAAATGCTTATACAACTTTAAAATAATACCAGTTTTATCGCGTGCAGGAGCATCAGCGACAGATCGGTAAATGTCCTTCCTCGTTTCGAGTATAAATCAAATTTAAGTAAAAAGCTATATAATGGATATCGAACGGAACGTTTCTTTCTGGATTTTCACAAAAGATTCCCGCGGTCGCGCGATTGAATTCCGTCGAGCGCGCCTGAAGGTTGACCGTCACTGACGACGAATTAGCACGGTCTCCATTATTTAAATCCAGCGGATATAAAAAGAGGATCAAGGCTAAGTCGCACTCCGAGATATTGGCTGCCAAAGCCTCTTCGAGCGAGACTTCCGTACATTCCTTATATGGGATAGAAGAAAAAAAAAGTATACGACAAAGGGAAAGGACCAAGGGAAGAGAGATGAACGTCGCGCGCGATAGACAGGGAGGAAGAGAGATCGACGCGAAAAATCTATCTAATAAAATTCCGGCAATGCCGGCGCAAAGGCCGGCAGCGCATCCGGTTGTTATATACTTCGTTCTCTTCGTGCTTTCCGTCGGCGAAGGAAGTCGAGCAGCGCACCCGAAAGAATATCCAGAAAAGTGGAGTACGTATTATCACTACGGCTTTCCGCGCACAGATAGTTTATGATATCGTAAAAATTCTATCGCCGTGCACTTATATAGCGCGTATTGAGTGTACAACACCTTCCCCGCAAAGGAGAGGGTCGGTGGTTTCGCGTCGGTGGTTTCTGCATTCCCCTTGTACCAAGGAGCTCGAGAACTTTATCATCATTTAAATTCTAATCCTCCCCGTGTAGAGGATATCGCAAACGATCGATTCCTCGGGCTTATGTAATAGACAATTTGAATTTACAAAATTTCGCTGCGAGCCAGCTTTCTTCTCCTCCCCTTTCGTGCTGTGTAAGCGCGTAATCTATTCGTACATCTGTGGATATACACAATGTCCGCGGCAATGCACGGAAATCGTCAGAGAGAAACACGAGACGCGGCTTTCGATCGCGAAACTCTGTGGCGCCGCGAGGCTTTACGCAAACTTGTATAACTCGCAAACGTACGTATGAATATACGAATCATTTTTCCTCCCTCTTTTTCCACCCCGCTCTTTCTCGCGAAACGCCAGTCGCGTAAAGCAGTTACCCGACTCCCAACGAGAATACTGTTGCCGTTTGATTTTTATTTAAATACCTTATTTACGTGATATATGTCGGCGCGCGTCACCGACTTCAATACTATTTCCTCGTCTCCGACAAATTCCCGCTTTTTCTAGGCATTGCGATCATATCGAGGAACGCAAATCTTTGCTACAAACGTACCAATCCGCCATCCTGCATTTTCTATCTTTTAAAGTTTCCGTATAGCACGATAAATCTGATTAGAGATTGCTCTCTTCCGGTATTGATGATTTCTGTTGATGCGAGGAAACGAAAGAACGGACAAATGATGGAAATAGCATTAAAAAGAAGTCACATCGAAGCTTATTGCCCTCGTTATTATTCAAGTGAAGTCTAATAAATAGAAAAAATATATACTGTCATACATGTGTATTTACGAAGAATAATATTGTGGACAATTATGGACTCGAAAGTCGCTAATAAGAAATATATTCTTTAGAAATTGAAGATAATAATGCGTATTAAATTTGTTTCTCGATGGGACTACAGTTCCAAATAAATCAAAAATATCAAGCATTTTAAAAGAAACGTTCTTTAAAAGAAAGAAAGAGAAAGAAATCTCACATGTCTCGTATGAAACGTGTCATCCGAATGTCGCGTTTCAAGTTTTGTATTACAAGAATTCAAACCAGAGAACGTTCGCCCGGATGGCTCGGGGAAATCCGCGCGACGTTATAAACGTGTTCTGCGATTTCCCGAACGAATCCCGCGCGCGTTAGCGCAGAGGCAAGAGAATAAACGTTTCGCGCTTGCGGCGCGTTCGGGAACCGTTACTGGACCGTCGCCAGGAAATAGCGAAATTGATAAAATTTGCCAAGTAGAAACGGCGTTTCTGTCTCTTTTTCGCTTTCGTCCTCTCTTTCTCGTGCCGCTTATAAGATGACAGTTCTGCTGGGTCAACAAACCCGCTCGAGCAATCGACAAATCGTTACAGACGGGTCGCGACACTTCGCACGTTATTATTATTTCCAGCCCCTTTCGCGCTCATTCTCGCCGTTGCCATTTCTTCGCATCACTCCATGTGACAACGTCTCTCTTATATTTTCAGAGACGATCGATTTCATTAATAAAAATGCGATCTTGATATGATTTTTGGTACAATAGTCGACGAGGAGAATATGCCGAAACGATATTCTTCATTTGGCGTTCGTCATTAATCTTGTTATACACGCGTCAGATGCGACTCACCTCCGGAGTGAGATATAAGGACGAAAGGGGAGAATACAAACGAGGGCTGCAAACAGCTCTAAAACTCTCAAACTCGGGTTGGGACTGTGTGCAAAAAAAAAACGCGGGTGGAAAAGCCACCCGAAAGAAGAAGCCCCCGTTTTTCCCTGTTTATCTCCACTTTATTACGGAACGCATGAGATATTCCGCGTATCCGAGGCACATTTCTGTATAACAATGCACTCACATACATACGCGGGACGTGCACGGTGCATATACGCGCAAACGGTATTACGCACGGTCCACCGCTCGCGGCGGTGCTGCCCGCCTCCGGCGGACCGTCCTCACGGCTACTCCACTGCAGCGTCGGCTGTTTTGCCGCGGCGTAAAATACTTAATGGCGAGGCGGGGTACTTAAAAAAGGATCAGGAGGGGGCGCGAATGTGCAAGCGCGCGCGGACGAAGGAACGACGAGTGGCGTAATAAGCCGCTCCGCGAAGAAATTATATTTTATGATTGCAGGCAACGTTTAAGCCGCCTATACGCGGATGCGACGCGCGTCCCGTTCGCTCGCTCGCGCACAATTATTCCATGCATTCTAAGCCGCGATTACGAGTGCCTAGCTCGCCTTTCTATCGCCCGGCTCTATCGCGCGTCGCGCCTGTTCCACTTTGCATCCATCGATCTTACAAACTTTGGTAAACTTTTATCTCGTAGTCACACGGAATTCTTCTTTTTTTTTTCTCTTATCAGGATCAATTTTTTTTATTTTTTTTTTAGGAAAATTGAACGATTTTCCGATAATGAAACCTATAAAATTAATAACTCTTACAAAGAATTAGGAACGCCACGAAATGCTGTGCAAATCTTGGATCTTGAATTTTGAATGATAATTTTGCTCTTTCGAGGGGGAATACGAGACAGCGTGTCGCCTTAAATTCAGGCACCATCCGGCGCACTTACCAATTCTTCGTGCACTTGCCTGGACGAGTAAAACTGGAGGAATAGCCTTAGTTTTGTCAGGTGGATGGAACTCCACCGCGAAAGTAGAGCTGGCGTCGCGGCGGCAGTGACGTATGCGCGTTTTATAATGCAGAGTACGCGAACTCACTTTGCCGCGGCCGCCGCGCGAGAGGGAACTCTACATAGGAGAGCAGCCCGGGAAGACGAAGTCGTGCGTAAACGTTGTCGTATCTCGTAAATCTTTTTTCATACATTTTCACATGGTTTTCTCTTAAGCGCGCGCTGAGTACACGCGCTCTCGTCGTAAATGCTTAAACCGCTCGTTACCTTAGCCGTGCGCGTATAAGAACAATAATGGGCGTGAGTGCACGGGGCGCGGTAAGCTCCCTTCGGCATTACGTCGTCCAGCGGCTGATAGGATTTAACGGAGGTATCCTAGCACTTTCACAGGGGGCGGGGGGAGAGGGACCCGCCCGACGAGACGAGACGGTGGACTATTTTGTTGGACGTTAAGCCGCGAAGGAAACCGCCGTCGGAGTTGGGCCAGCGCGTCAAAGCGGTCCGATCGATTCAATTAGGTTGATTCCGATTGACTTAAAAGGCATTAAAGCTCGGGGGTCTAATCCCATTCCACAGAGTCGACCGAGTTCCGCACGATTCTCCACTTCGACTCTCTCCTCTTTCTCTCTCCCCCTTTCTCTCTCTCTCTCTCTCCACATGTACCTACTCGGCCTCCTTTCTGCGGTGCTTAGGAAGTTTTCAGTGGGCTATACGAGAATCGGTCGGCCGACGGCCTCTCTGCCCGTCCTCTCCCCGCTCGTGGACGGTTTGTCAGAAACGTTATTGGGACAGCGGTACGTTATCGAACCTGGGAACGAACGTGTTCCAGACACGTTTACGATCGGCGAACAGTATATTCCCCGTCTCGCGGAACTTTTCACATAAAATGATTTACAGTCGCGCGATACGTCGCGCGTTTTATTTTTAATCCTATCCTACGTCACTACGGAAATTGTCGTCAGTGTTTATGGGTATCCACGCTCCCTCCCACCTCCCCCGCCACAGCTTTCTATTAGAATCCCAGAAAATTTTCGGGTTACGAGTTATACTTCCGAATACGAAGTTACGTGTACAAATTTAAAAAGTTTTCGTGTTTGGAAAAATGTGTCCTCTTTGTGATCTCTTGCACAGAAGACCGATTTATTCTCTTGCCAGCGATCGATTGCATAGCGAGCTTCCCGTTTTTAACGAGATGTAAATCGTCGATGCATCGCTATTACGCAAAATCTGCTGCTTTCGCTGTACAAGACGATACTAACGTCTCTTTTCCGCCCTTCCTATTATCGCCGTTTATCTTCGCGCAATTCATGAATCGCATCTTTAGTAGGGGCTCCAAGATGAAATTTCCTTCCCTCGTGACATCCCAGTCTCTTTCGCCCTATATCTGTATTTCTCATCTCTTGCTGAAAATCTACCTTTTCCGGCACGATATTTGATAATCGATGAAATATTTCTCCCGCGAGAGAGTTCCTCTCGCGGATTTTTCCTCGCTCGATATCGGCTTTAAAAATCCACGCGGAAACTTTATATCAAGATTGAAGAATTAGATTAGATAAATGCAATTTCTTGTTAGATCAACCTAATAAAATATAATTCTTCATAAAATAAGATTTAAAGCAAAATAACTTTCTTGTTACTTCTGCAATATCTCACTCTTTAAAACAAAACGTTCTAATTATTTCGCAAAGCTAATATATACGTCTTTGATAGAAATAAAAGGAATATTGTCTTCGAAAATTAGTTAAAATCGGAATATTGAATCGACATCAAGTCTCCGAAAATATCACGAAGAGTGATGATTCGTAGAAACAGATAGCTTTGAGAAAATGAAGATCCTAGGAATGAATCAAACGATCGGACTGGCGTTTATTAAAAATCGCGAGCTTAGCAGAATTTTCGTCTCACCGGCGGATACATTCTTCTTATCCCAAACGATGAATAGAGATTTATAGGGAAGTTCGGTCATCTCTCTTTGTTGGAAGGGCTATGAAGGGTACGAAATTCGTACTTTCGTTATGCGACACCCGCGGGTGCGGTGAAGCAAAGCTTTTTTTTGGTGGAGATCGCACTACTTATACAAAGGCCGAGAAACGCGTTCGCGTTCGGTGAAAGCCGTGATGTGCGCGCACGCTATCTCTCTCTCTCTCTCTCTCTCTCTCTCTCTCTCTCTCTCTCTCTCTCTCTCTCTTTCTCTCTCTCGTCATAGTGAAGCGTCACCGGGAAAATTGCACTTCGCAATGCCGAATCAAAGCCTGGCGGTGCGTGAATCGACACTGTAAACGGTTTTAGCCATCGCCCGATTTATAGCGTATGCATGAGAGGACCACCATTAACGTAGACAAAGTTCCTGTTCAAATTGCAGGCTTGGTACGAGTAAACGCTCTAGGATTGCGCGAGAGATACGTTTTGTTGCTGGTTTTCGTTCCGAACTATTCGCCACGCATCTCTGAGTTTTATTTTCGCGACGATGTATTCCATTAAAAGGTTTCATAAAAATTTGTCCAATATTTGTATGATATTTCGAAATTAATTGCAGTCTTTAGACATGCAATCTTTCGTAATGTAATTATATTAATTAAAACTCCGTATTTTCCTCTAAATGTCAAATTTAGTTTCATATTGTTAACAACTGGTTAACAATTGGTTACAACTGGTAACTACTCATCTAAAGAACCAGAGAAAATTTTTCCCAATTTTTTAAACTTTTCCAAAATTTGTAGAAATCTATCGATCGTTCTTCTATAAATTATTGTTACATTGTATCATGCCTACAATTACTGTAACAAAATAAAAATATTTCATTTTACATACCTTACACATATACATATTTAATAAAATTATCTGCTTGTATTAAAAATAATTTGCAAATCTAATTTACGTAGTAATGCTTTATTTACATAGACTTTATCAAAACGAACATTTTGTGTTGTGTTTAGAGAGACGCAGAACTTTAAGTGACGCTCAAACTAATTTAATTCGCTTCATAATGCACCTACAGTTTTATCCGACTTCGCGACATATGTATGTATACATATGTATACATACGTTACATATAACTTGAGATATTTCTGCAAGAACAGAAATACAAAAAATATCGAGTCCATGCGTCTGACCTACCGGATAGGTACTGATCCGTAATATTGAGAGCTCATATCACATCGATCGTCCCGCGCTGACAAATATGTGTTCTATACTGAACGTGCGTCGACATGCGACGAATGGCATGAATTTCAGATATTCAGCTTCTAATCGGAAGAGGAAAGACGCGTGGGAGAACCCGTGGAAAATCGTCGCCAGAATCCGAGTTCTACTGCATTCGACGAGCCTCGCGTCTCCAAGCACAGACGTTCGAACGAGAGGCACGAACGGACGGATGGGATGGAATTTAATTAAAAAAAAAAAAGAAGGGGAAAGTATATTACAATTTTAAAGGTCTCGCAAATGGAGTGGAATGTCCAATAGTCGGTCGACCTACTCGGAACCACCGCACTCGGGTTAGAATGGTCGAATACCTAGTACGAGACGCTCGAATAAAAAAAAGAAGAGATGAAAAGGAAGGAGTGGCAAACGAATAGTGCGGAGCGCGGGGAAAAAGGTAAAAGAGAAAGACTTTGGAACGACAGTTATTTCAGGAGTGCACGGCACGCCGGCGATAGTTTCGGCGATCCTGAATGTTTTCTCTTTTCCCTGCCCCTCCCATCCGGGGGATTTTTTTTATTCGACCTTTAATCCGACGACAGAGGGAGCGTCGTTATTCATCGACGGGCGAATCGTTGCACGGACATTCGAAATTAGACCGCTTTATTTATTATAAACGGACAGGTATCAGTGTTATCTGCGCCGTAATTTATCCCGTCGCGGCAGGTAACGACAGATATGGGGCATAATTTGGAATAAGCAAGAATTTATGGCCGTCGTAAATTCATTCGCGCCGCATTTGTAGTAATATGAATTTTTTTGCCGCTCTCTCGTGCCGCCGTTCGCACGTCGGATTTATCCCCGCGCGTTCCGTATTTAAAAATTCCTGGCGCACATTCTCGGCGAGGCATGCGTCGATCGATGATGCCGCAGGATTGATAATCCTCGAAATATCGCTATTGAATTTCCGTCGAATTTATTAGCAATGTAACATACCTATTCGGCTCCCCGACTCCTCCGTTTTGGTGACGGTGCGGTGAACTTTCGTAGCGTTGACGTAACGGATTTAATGAAAATGTATAATTGATGACTCGATGTGCAAAGTGGAGGTGAAATCGAAATAGAAGCTCAACATATTAACTGCAAGTCAAACGATTTACTCCAGAAACGAGACTTCTTTTACGCTATTATTTCAACGTATAGAAACAATGTGTATACATGTACACATAACGTCGTTTTTGTCAAAATCTAAAATAGTGAAAGCTAAATAAATTTATTGATGCAGGATGTAATGCTCTACATGTCTTATAAATAAGACCTTTGTATGGAAAATCGATATTAACTGAACAATGGCACCAGGGAGACATGACGTGCGTATATTCATCCATCAGCTGTCAACCATTAACTGTCAGATTGCTTTCGATTTCTAATAAATTTCCACGGACAAATATATGTACATATATTTCGGCGAATATCTCTCTGCGTTTCGAATGCGGCTTGCAGCTTCGTTCGCGAACCCGGTGGCGACTTATTTGTGTGTGCACCTCCGCATAAATTCTCCAACGCGGAAACCTGTTAATGTTAATTCGAAATAAAAGCCCGAGGTCGTATCGCGTAGCCGTAGCGGTTATGCCGTGTCTAGGAAAGGTTGCGCCTCCATTGCAACGTAGAGGGATGTCGAGGAGGGAGGGGCCGGGATGCTGCTACAGTGGCTTGCAGAGGGTTGTTGCGGTGGTACGCGTTCGTTGGCACTGCAACGCGGTCAGGGGTTTTGTTCGAGGGTTGCCGGCGGAACCGTTGGGTACATCCAGGCGAAACAAGGCACGGAAAGGCAGGGAGGGAGGGAGGGAGGGAAGGAAGCGCAGGCAGGACCCGTTGCAAAACATAGAAAAAATATCGTCACAGAATCGGGGTGCGAGAGCTACGAGCGCGGGGGAGGGAGCGAACGCGCGGGGGAAAGAAAGCAAAAATAAAACAGGCAAAAAGTAGAACGTGACCGCGAATTCGGAAGAGTCCGCGTTTTTCTGGACGCGGTATGTGCGAACGTAACTGCATTTAAGGTAGAATATATTGCTCGCATGTATCCTAGGTGTACGCGGTCCGGCCTAAGATTAACGTGCGTTACGTATTCTCGCAAATTATATTCAAACCGCGGGACGTTCTGTGCGCGAAAATGCGGTTATAAACTTCAGTTATACGGAGGCAGAAAGTTACACGGCATTCATGATTGCAATTTATGAGAGGAGATGCGTGAAAATTAAAATATATAACAATAAAGTTTAAGACTATTTGTAAAATCGTTGCGAAAGAAAATCAGAAAATTACCATGTCGGTAGTTCTCTTACTTAATCAATTAAAATTATTTTTAATTAATAACAATTGATCATTTTCAATTATTAATAAAATTATTCAAAAACTGACTACTACCATTATTATGCAGAAATATCGCGGTACTGCAATAACCGCACCGCCAATTTTCGCAATTAATTTTACATAAAACGATAATATACACACATTATTACTTCACTTTTTTTCTGTAAATGAAAACTGCTAAATGAAAACGTTTTAATCTACTTGATGCTCGTATGTACACGATCATTGCGTGTGATTATTGAAATTATACGTAAAAATAAAATTTTGAAAGAAATGGTACATATATATATATTTTTTTTGTTGCTATAGAGATCCGTTTTCGCGCAATAATCGCAGCGATATATCCATACAACACACGCAGGGCACCATTGTAATCACGTCGAAACAGCTTGTTACTACTACTAACTCGATGTTGCAATCGTACAACTCATTCGAATGCACGTTGAAAGATTAACGAGGATTGGGCCGTATAAAATGTGCTTTAAGTGACAAGCGACACAGGCACGCGCACATCCACGTGCACGTGGACGACATGTATGCGCGCAACATGCGCCCCGCGGATTATGCACCGTCGAGGAAGCCTGAATCACACAGATAAGGCGCAAGAACTGACTTGCGAATGTCGTGACCGTGGAAGTGACGGCAAGAGCGAAATCTCGAATGGTGTCACGAGTGAGGAGTCTAAGAGGATATTCCATGTTCGATTGATCCTAGTCGGTACTGACGAGATATTCACCGAAGAGAGAAACCGCAGAGAGATGGAGACAGATGGATAGCTATAGATAGATAGATAGAAAGGGAGGATGAAGAGGGAAACAAACGACTTTCGTCAAAATGGCCGGAAAACGTTTCGTACCTATTGTTCTTTCGAGAGTGCTACAGCGGGGATAAGATCGAAGAGACGTCGGACGAAGGGAATATTTGAAGAACGATGTTTACCGCGGGAAACTCTTCCCGGCTGCTCACTTTCTACGATCTGTTCCGAATGTTGGATAGTCTGGCATCGTCTCTCTCTCTCTCTCTCTCTCTCTCTCTCTCTCTCTCTCTCTCTCTCTCTGCCTCGCACCATCGCTGCGAAAGTTCAGTGGTGAAAATGATATCGCGAGAGAACGAACGTACGTCGAACTAATTTTATTCTACACGTCGGGCGCACATTCTCACTTCGTGCGATAGCGAAGAAGTATTTCTTCGCTGAAGAATCGCAGCACTTCTTCGCAGAAGAATCATCTGCGCGCACACAGGATTTCTTCCGACGTAATATTTGGCATTCGATTCGTGTGTCGTCTGTAATTGTGCGGCGCACATTCCAGCGCTACGATCGAACGTTATATGTACGCTTGCAGAAGTCTTAAAGAGTCAGCGATGCGAACGAACGCGGTTTATTCGAGCATGAAATTTGTTAATATTGCGTAATTTCGGCACAATCAAACGTTCAGTCTCTAAGATTTACCATCCAGATATTGCTCCACTCAGCGTGCTCACCGTAAGGGTCGTGTACATCGACGCAATTATACGCTGTTCATTATTTGGAGAATATACCGCACCTGCTCTTTAAACACTCACTTTACTGTGTAGGTTCGGATTATAACGCGAGTACGCGATTCATACGATTTTACCAGTTAATAAGGACGGTAACGTCATTAATTATTATTGTAACTCGGATAACATTTATGCACACGTATGAATCCGTATTACATATTAACTGTGTTATATAATGCATTCATTCCTGGTATGGAACAGAGTGTTAACTCTTTCTGATTTTATAATACATATTGATATCATCGCATGCTCATTACATTTTATGCAAGTCAATTCATTTGCTGCATACATATACATTTTTCTTAATTATATGAAAGATAATCAAGGAAATTTTAAATAACGTTATGCGAATTTTTTTTAATTGTGCGATTCCGCTTGCGCGAGACAAAATGAGGGTGACCTCAATTAAAATCCCGGCAAGGGTTTTAACACGTGCGTTCTACAAATAATTCTTAAATTATATGATAAGCGCGCTGCGGCTACATTTTACCTACGTCGAATAAGACGAATGTTTTCCGCGACGTAATCTCGTTTCACGCGCAAAGATTTAATCGCATTTCTAACCGAGCAGTAGCTACCTTTCCCCATTCTTCGTTTCATTCCTTTTTCCGCTTCGCTCCACAAGCGAATGCGAGCTCACTGAGCAGGTAGGTGTACTTAACGCGAACGCTGCCGCGTCGCCCTACGTTGCGAATTAATTGTTTCGCTAATGCGGCGGAAGAGTCTCGCGAGAGAGAGAGAGAGAGAGAGAGAGAGAGAAGGGAGGGAGAAAGCAAGGAGAGAAGGGGAGAGAGAGAGAGAGAGAGAACATCAACCCAATCAACGGATCGTTGAAAATTGATTCTAAATACACTTCGGCGATCAAAACGCGACGCGCTTCTAACCCGCAGGCTCTTCAGTCCCGCAATCCTCTTTGGCGTCGTGCACAATCGATTTGCGGAATTGCGCGGCGCGGCCGTCCGGCCTACTACGCCGACCTTAATGCCGGCGTGTATCCGGTGACACATGTCACGCGGAAAATAAGCGCGGTCTATATGCGCGCGCCTCAAGCTACAAAATATACGGATAACTGCTGGAGAAATTCCATCGGTCTCGTGACGATATTCCCCTGGATTCTCGTAGAACACGCGATCGCGCGTCCCGTGCGATGCCGCGTGACCGAGAGTGAAAAAGAAAGGAGGGAGAGAGAAAGAGAGAGAGAGAGAGAGAGAGAGAGAGAGAAAGAGAAATATATAGAGGGACAGGAGCGATGGAGAACGGAACGTGGAGACTGCTTTATACCGCTTCATTCTACGTGCACCGTAAAAATGCAAAGCAGGCATGCACGTCGGCGCATACATCACGTGCGCGCGTGCACACGGGGAAAACGTACGGTGGTGTAACCGCGCGGAGGGCCGGCACGCGGGGTTCGTTTACCCCTTAGCACGCCCCTGCGTTATCAGCCGCGGCTCGATATTATCAACGGGAACGCAATTTTCTCGAGCGCGGTGCAGTTTCGAGTTCCGCTTTCCCGCATTCGCTCGTTCGTCCTGTACGCCGATCTCTCAATTCGCCTCCCTTTCACTTGGACCCCGTTTTCGCGTTTCTCTCTCTCTCTCTCTCCCTCCGCGTTTGATCCGCGCCATTCATTTATCTCTTCCCTCCCGCACTTCTCTCCGTATCTATTATTCTGTATACTTTTCGCTCCGTCCCGCCGGCCAATCCGGCGAATGAAACATCCGTCGCGTTTTCCCCGCTCGGTTTTCGTAGTCGACGGGTATGAACGAAGCTCACGCGACGACGAAAATAGACTTTACGGAGGTAATTAGTGTAACGTAAATTTAGCGGAAGATATTCTTGCGAAAACTTCTCAGTCGTCTCTTTCTTCGTTTTTTTCTTCCTACAAGAAACTGCAACATTTACTTGCTTTTTCGAACGAGAATAGCTACATTCGTTTCTTTTCGAAGTGTTCAAATATTTCTCAAATATCCGTTTCAGCTCATTTCTAATTTTGACCGTAAACCACTCTAGAAATCAACGAACTTAGAAGACAATGAACTCGTCGGAACGAAAATTCATAACCCAATCAGTGCGCACGGAAGCAACGTGGGTATACCGGGCACGAATGTGTGCCGTGATGGATTAGGTGCCGAGTTTAAATCGTCATCCATAATCCCAGGGCCATACATCGCGGACGCCTCAACCGCAGTGCTCGTCTTTCGTTGTTTATCCCGTCCGTCCCGCTACCCCTCGGGCGCACACGACATTGACAAGAAGTATGGCAAAACGTGGAATGGAACGTCGAAGAAAAATGCCTCGTTTATTACTTGTATGCTCCATCTACTATTGTCAAACTGTGTCGGTTTTCCCGCATGCATATATGTACATAGTGCACACGTTTGTGTTGTGCCATTGATTATGCCATTTACAGAACCAGTTTACGGAATATATACAACAGCAGGGGCATACCTTTTATTAACTATAATTACAATCGTTAACAATGGGCAGGGAGTGTGTGGGAGTCGTAGATGTATAACGATCGATGATCGGTCGATAAGAACCGGGTCTGCCACCGGTGGGAATTTTCTACGAAAATCGTTCCTTGTATTACCACGCTTGTTCGACACTTCGGCGTGCTGCTCGCCGTTACGACGTTTCGCCCCCGTGTACCGTAGTATTATTCCACCGGGAGCTATGAAAAGTTAGCAAGACGGGCAAAATATGCTTCAACTTTCACACTTTACAAGCAAAACGTAAATAGGAATCCTGAACTTTTCGCCTTCGATCGCAGAGACGACGAACGGGCGCGGCAGACGCGCGCACACCGGGCGCGTGTTTCTTGCCCTCGTCTAGACCTCTAAAAGGATTCCGCCAAACTTCTCCTAGGGAGAATATTAAATTCCGCAGTATTGCAAGAAATGTCGAATCTCGTTCGTCTCGTAACGACAGATCGACTTATCATCGTGAAAGAATTGTTCAACGGGGAAGGGGGGGAGGGGGAGCGAGAGAGACGCGACCGATCGGAGAGATCTTAAATCTCTCGAAAAGTCCTCCCACGAGCCGGTTTAGTGCTTTCGTGCTCAAAATCGTTTTCCTCTTCGATCTTACCTCTTCCATATGTCGAGATGATCGAACGTCTGACCTGAAACCGAAGGCCGCAATACGTTTGATCGAACTCGAGAAGGGAGTTTCGCCGACATTCCTCTTTCTCTCTCTCTCTCTTTCCCTCTTTCTCGATCGCTCTCTCTCTCTTTTGAACAAACGATCGAGAAAAAGCTCTATTTATCCGGAAAGGGAACGACGTATCCTTGTTTCTCACAGCTCTTAACTGGCCCCATGCTCGGCCATCATCATATGTTCCAAACGCGTTCTTCGTCCCATCGATTTCGAAAGCGTCCGGAACCTCTTATAAATAACGTTTAACGAGCGGCATTCGAGCTGCCCGTCAACCCAACGCCCCTCGATCCGAGTGCAAGCAACCCTTTGCCTTATCGGCTTGGCCGATAAATCCGTCCATCGTCAGTGCTCTGGGAACGTGTTCTCGGCTTTTCCCCGATACGCTCTTACGTCGTGTTCCTGTGCCAATTTGCTTTTAACTTTAAGAGTCGAAGTAAACAGGACGCTTGAGGAAAGAGCTGTGAAACCAATGCTTTCCAACTTTTACATCGACGTACTACGTGATCTTTCGCGACCTGATAGAGTCTCGATATTTTACGGCCAAACGAATTTGTCTTGTCACAATTCCGTCGATACCGTCACCCTTGTAAAATCGATGAACGCCGGCGAGTTTGCCGATTTGCTCTGAATTTGAAAAGTCACCGAAACAAACAAGATTTTTTAACAAAAAGAAAAAACTACGAACGCAAAACGCGAGTTTTGCTTCTCATTTTTACAGCTATATATATATATATATATATATATGCGAACGCGTGATCTCTCACTTAATGCGAAAATTTTTACATATTCTTATGATTACGTCCAGTCTATTGTGCATTGTAGTTTTGAAGGCAACATGGTAGAAAACGACGGTCCCTTGAGGACCTATGAGTATCAAGCGCTTTGAACGCGTCGAATAATCTCGTCGATCTGAAATCCGACAAAGTTGCCTGTTTACACCTGGGAATACTGTCGGCGACTGCCATACGACATACATACGTATATACGAGTTGAGTTTCGAGTACGGTCCGAGAACACACAACAAAACACCTCGTTTAACCCTCCTCCCCCGCCGGGCGACCTCCCTCAAACTCGTTCAAACGATCGTCCGTCTCGCGTTTCGCCGAGTTACGCTCGCCGCATAACGCAAGCAACAGCCGAATGCTGCAGCTGCATTCAATCCCGGCTGACGCGGCTGCGCCTTGCAGTCGTCGCAACGCATCAAAGTTACAAACACGATCATTAATCCTCTATTCAGCGCTACGTGCCTTGCGAGGGATGAAGCGCGCGGCACAAACTTTCGAAAAGAATGTTCCTGTGCATAACGTTAGATTCTTGCGAACTGATGCAACTTGCCGGGGTTGACAACGATGATTTCTACTATACTATCCAATAGTAATAAAGAAAATTTTAAGAAAAAGGAGAAAAAAAGGAAGAAACAAGTCTGATTAAATATAGTTTGCCATCTGCTACTATCAATTGCATTTTGTTGTTAAATTGTTCAAGATGTAAAAGTAACATTATATATCTACAATTGCATTTCTTTCCATAATAATCTCCTTCGCCGTCGTAGTCCTCCATAAATTGTCCCGCGTGATTATATGCAAGTAAAAATATAATGCCAAAAATATAAGAGTAAGGAAGAAGATGATATAATATATAATTCACACGCGTTATTGCGAGAATTTGCTGAAGTTTGGAAAAATTAAGTTATTGAACTTAATTTTTCCAAACTTCAGCAAATTCTCGCAATAACGCGTGTGAATTATATATTATATCATCTTCTTCCTTACTCTTATATTTTTGGCATTATATTTTTACTTGCATATAATCGCGCGGGACAATTTATGGAGGACTACGACGGCGAAGGAGATTATTATGGAAAGAAATGCAATTTATTTGTACAAAGCTAGCACCGTGGGAGCCAACGTATTACAAAAGGAAATGAGATGTATGCAATGGAAGAGAGCAGAAGATCCCATAGGAAATCGTGGGAAATGCGAGCATCTATTCGAATTTAGCGGAACAAAGTTTGCATAATGATCGAGTTGCTCATCTCGGTCTTCCTACGCAATAATTCTTTCAGAATCTTATTTCTTACGTCGTTTGATTTTCATCAAGCTCTCTAATCAATAATATTTTATATTTTGATCAAGAATTTGCAGGGACCAAAAAAAATGTGATGATCAATGAAATTTTCTTCAGGAGAAAATCAATTATATGACGGAAATAAAATAAATAAACTTGCTATTCTCGTGCATCCGTCTCGTTTATAAATTTTTTAATGTTTCCCGTCGTCTACCTCTCCATCTCCGCACAATGTATTCGCGATCAATTCCGAAGGCACGACTGGCGCGAGAAGCTTATCACCGGCGCACCGGGTATATTCCGCTATACGTAGAATACGGGTCCATCGTAGCGAGCGATTAGAAACCAATGAACCCGATTGATCACAAAGCGAGCCGTAATCCCGAGCCGCCGAGTGCCTAAGCCTGCTCTCCGGCCGCAGCACGTACCGTTAAATGATTTAGCCGCTATCCGGAGCCCCCTCCGCGCTCGTTGCCTAACCTCCCTTTCATCCCCCTTCCTTACCGGTTCGTTGTTCATCCAGACGCTCGTATCTCGTCATTGTGAAATGCTCGATATAGCCGGAATTACGACCGCGCACAAACGCGACGTTATTGCATCTGCCTTTCTCATCTCTCTCTCTCTCTCTCTCTCTCTCTCTCTCTCCCTCCCTCCTTCCTCCTTCCTTCCGCGTTTCCATTTCTCATTTTTCTTTCCATGCGTTACTATCGGCTATTATCTTTAACAACATCACACGAAAAGAAACTGCGATGACAGATGTAAACTACATCTAATTTCGTTATCCGCCCTACGATACAGATCAAATTATTGTGCATTTGGCGCAATATATAAATACGCGCAAAAAGTATATTCAGGATCCTTGTATAAAAATGAAATAAAAAAGGAAACTGTCCATCTATTTTATATACATATATAAGCGACAGATTTTCTCATCAAAATACTTGGAAAACTTGCAATAATGGAATATCTGAGAAATCAAATAAAATCTAATATTTTCGTTTAAAGTCTCGCACATAAGATACTTCGAATGCTCTTAAATTTTCTCAATTCACGCGTTTCACGTTCGCCAATTTATTTCAGTCAGAAACATCAATTATTATCGATCAAATATCTCAATTTGTATCATTGATGAAATGATCATGGTTAGAGATTGCACTAAATAGCAAGGTAAAGAGAAGTATTTATCGATGAGAGAATGTTACAGCGCTTAAAAAGATATCTAAAGCTAAAAACACATATGAGGGACGCGAGTGAATCGCCCGTGGAAAACGCCTCACTATCGATTTTTGTAGGTAAGCAGCCCAGAGACTTGTGGAGAGGCTTTCGAGAGTTATGAAAAGAGGGAACACACAGGCGCCCCTGGGTGAGATGGGATACAACGAGGAAAGAGACGAATCGCAGGTCGGGAAAAGAGAATGGGTGAAGTAACGCCTCGTGTTTCAGCGAGGCAGGATGCACCGGCGAAAGGAAGTCGATGGGATATATCGCTGCGGAAGTGGAATAGTATGCGCATGGACGGACGTACGAACCTGCAGAAGACGCCGGAATTGGAATGTCATATGGCTTGGGTCCCACCAAGATTTTATATTGCGATCAACCCTTATCGTTTCGATCGTTTTTATCTAGACAAATTCGTACTATTCTTATCTCACTCCTATCGGGCCACTGCTACTTTACTTACGCCTTACTCGTTTGTCATACATCTTACTCTTTCTCGCGCGATCGATATCGTTGACAGTAAAGCGACCGAAATCATTTTATCCGCTATTCTTTCTGCCATAAAGTCTATAAATTATTTTTTTTTTTCTATTACTATTAATATTTAATTAAATTTTTGACTATATTTTTAGTAATATTAATATTGCTAAAATAGAAAGTATTATTAGAGATAAGATCAATTTCCTTTATTAAAAATCAATCATCTTTCTATATTTATAACGTACCACTTCTTTAATTATCAGTCAATTATCGACTATTACAGCGTCAAATAGAATTAAGGAAATGGAATTTAGTAACATTTTACATTTATATTGTTCATAACATTTAAATCGTTATTTTTTTTTATCGATGCGCCGTTACAAATCGTATAAAACAGTCGACGAAAATAAAACACATCGAATCAATTAGTACGTAAATTTAATTAAGTGATTTCTATATAAATGGTTTTATCAAAATAACAATTTATATCAAAGAAATAAATTTAAGAGAAAGATCTTTTTATATAATAATAGTGCTGATTTCTCAATTATTCCCTTAAATAAAATGTCGAAAAATTGGATTTCACAGTTTAATCCATCATGTCACGTTATCCCATTTTTACAATGCTATTCGGATTGATTTCGACGCTCCGTTTTAGAATGACATAAACGCCTCGTATGCACCTCGTATTGACGCGGCTGTTATCGCGACGTATTTTTCGTATTCGGCGGCGAACGTATATCCGCGACGTATTGTTTAGGGCGATTGACGCAACGATACTTCTCGTTGCTCGTACGTTACACGCCGTCATCTTCCCATATCGAATATACTTATATATGAACGCCGTACTTTATATGAATATTTTAATAATGTATCTGGAAATTAGTCTTATAATACGAAAAAGGTCACAACAGAAATCTCAATACGTTATATTTAATTGCTACGTAATTGTTATCGCTTCTAATAGCGTTACAAATGTGCCTTGGATATACATATCTGTTAATGAACTATTTGCCCTTGTTTCCGGCAATTTCGTAACATACGTTACGCACGGCAGCACGTGATTCTAGTTTCTTCATCCCCGTTAATTTATCCCAGCGCGACGGGGTTACGCAACGGAACCGAAAAAACCAGTCACGATGGCATTAATTGGTACGGGCACGAAAATGTAATGTTTTGCGATAATTGGCCGGGCGGCCGCCGGGTTTTCGGTGATTTTTCGCGTGGCAGCGCGTGTGTGCACGCGGCAATCGGGAATCGATAAGTCGCAGCTTTCGTTGCGCCCCTCTGCTCTTCCGCGCTATGCAGCTCTCGCGGCACGCCGTATTAAATTAAGTGCGGTGAAACGAGCGTTAAGAAGTCTAACGACTCGCATGCTGGACACAGAGGTACTAAATCACGTTGATGCTAAAATCATACACTATCGTGCAAGACACGTTTCGTTATATTCTCGAATCTATTCCAAAATAACTTGTACGTGATTTAAGACCGGTCCGTACATAAACGTATGAAAGTAGATAGCATTAAACATTAACAATGAGAGATATACAATATTTTGTCGTAATTACTATCTACATGAAAATATCATGTTTGGACTCCTATTACGAAAATTCAATAAGTTAATACTTACGAACAGTGTATTTTTATAGCAATGCTAGAAGAGTTTATAATTTAAAATCTTGAGGACGATCAATATAGAATAGAAGAGTCTTGATTAGATATACAATTTATATGAAGATACGAAAGAAATACACGATACTAAAGCTATATATAAAAATATATATGGATAAAGATTACCAATTTCAGCGGAACATCACGTACATCCAATATAAGTAACGACACTTATAAAATATCAGTCTTGCCAGCGTTTTAGAATAAATTGTTAACGAATGCTGAACGTTGTTAAAATAGGAAAATGTGCTCCGTTTCGTAAGATCAATTTCAAAAATTGATGTGTTAAAAGCGAGAATTGATTCTGCGCTACTTAAAAGATTTGCCGCATTCACTTTCCACATTTTTGTTCTCATTTTTATTGGGAATACATGAGAGAATCAGAATCTTTCAAATTTGCTTCACGAAAAAACTTGCTTCTCTCGTCTTTCACATTTTGTCTTAACTTTTATTAACCTCTTCCAATTTATTTGTTACGTTAAAGTAAAATTGATATTCGATACTTGAAAGATGTTAAATGTCAATATATTAAGACATCATATGTCAGTGATTAGGATTATTATTCCCACACATACGAGAGATACATGTGGGGTGATCATAATATTGCATAAAGATCTTCATATTTTCGACGTTGTCTCGCGCTTCGGCGCTCCGCGCTTTGATCGCGAAACGCAATTAGGCAAACCGTGCGTTAAATCGATTGTTGTTCAGTTCGTTAGGTACGGTGTAAAACATGGCAAATCAGGCCAGCCGCGATTCGACCGAACTTCCATTTGTACGTAATAATGGCGCCGGCGGCTATCGAACTTCCGAAATTTGAAGGCACAGCCAGCCGTGCACTGCGCAATATATGGAATATCCGTCCGAAAGTTTCCGTTCGGCTTGACGCGGCTTTGATCATGCCCCGGTGCACGCGCGCGTCGGGAACCCAAGCGTGTGCGCGGATCGCTTTCGTTCGTTGTATTTTTCGAATCCCACACGCGAGCGAGCGAGCGGGAGGCCAACTGCCGGCGCGTTTAGCCGGCGCGGCGCGCCGCGCGGCGCCCGGCTACGACCAAGCGGCAGGAGAGTAAAAGTATGAATGGAATATTTATGGGCGGCTTAAAAATTTCACGAGCAAGCAGGTCGGTGGCGCTCGCCGCCCGCTCGTAGTACGTAATTTTCTTTCGTTTGCGACATTTATCTTTATCTACCGCGCGGCGAGCTGTACGGCGCGCGAACCACGGCAACGAGAATCCGCGAGTTTACCGCCACCCTTCCCACCCCCCCCCCTGTCGCGCGCCGCTCAACCGAAAACGGATTTCGTGGGTGTTTTCCCTTTAATAATTCTCGAGAGGAGAGACCGAGCATGAGAGCGGAAGAGAAACGAAACTCGACGCGGACGAAAAGTAAGCAAGTCGTAGTAAGGAGAAACGCGATTCGCAACAAGAAGAGGGATGGAAGAAGCGGCGTTCTGTACCGAGAGAAAAGGAGGAGGAGGAGGAAGCCTTTATTTTTCTTACGTTGTCGTCTCTCCTCTCGGAGCACTAGTGGTGCACCCAAAACGGGACGAAAACTCGGGCGAGCTTCTAGTACGATTTCCTGAAGTGTCTCTCCCTGCTTACCCCTTTGCACACATTCTCCTTACCCTCGTTCCTGTTGTACATCCATCTCTTTCCTCTTAACGGCTGCTCGCCTTATTGTCTGCTGTTTCTTGTTGTCCTTTGCCTCACTTTCCTTTTTACGCATGGAAATAAATTACTTTTGAATCCTCTTCCGCCGTCGCAGAGTCCTAGTCTATTTTAAGCGCATTCTTATCGATTTCTTTCTCATGCGATGTTATTGTTTTGAACTACTCGTCAACCAAATGTTTCTAAATTCTTCTTTTTTTTTATTCAAACTACTTTCTCTTCTATAAAATAGCGTTATTAATAATATCATATATGTATCAAGTTTTTCTCCAAAAAAAAAGCCACCGTTTTTTTGAAAAAATTCGCAATTGAGCATAACGCTAATAATTTATGTAAAAGTTATCACGATTGACATCTATTTGTAAGGGCAGACACGTTCCGCTTTAAGAAGCTATACGGTTACATAAATCAGAAGCAGTTACGGCTCTATCGGGCTCCTCTGATTATTTTTCACCCTTAGGTGCGGTCTTTACGAGGGCAATGGGGCGAAGGGTTCTCTTTACGAGAAGATTGGGGCGCGGAAGGGTCCTCTGGAAGACTTCGACGCTCGGCATCTACAAGAAGCAAAAATATGAAATTCGTCGGCCGGATATTCCCGGGGGACTTTCGACTCTCCGAGTGGCTCGGAATAATTTCGTCTTTCCTTCTTGTTCCAGATCCGTTTCCCACAAGAGAGTCCCGATTATCGATCTCCCCGGTCGGAAACGAAGGTGCAACGCTCGACGTCTCGCGAGAAAAAGAATCGTTGCCAGAGACCAAGAGACGACTAAACGATACATAGAGGTAATTACTTGAGGGAAATAGACGCCAAAGATGAAGATAAAGAAAGGGCCAATCAACGGGGACGAGTTAACGAGACGAGCAAGAGAAGAAACAAACGAAGATTAGATTTTTACTTTCTCACAATGCACGTCGGGATAGCTATTTATCACGATACAAAGTAATCTGTTTACGGCAGACAGTATTTATTAAAAAAAAAAAAAAAAAATATGAGAGCGTAGAAAGTCAGCGATTAAAACTTGACAGCGGTATAAGGGAAAGAGAAATATTTGCTAGTGGTTTGTACTTGTTGTAATTACGTGGAAAGTTATATATACTCCGTCCGGGACGCAGAATTTCTGCTCATTACAAATTAAATCTTGGAGCGCATTGCACTCGGCATCTAAAAATTCATCCTGGAAAGGAATGAAAAGATAGCGAATTATATGGAAGCGCGTGTTGGTGCGCGTCATTTCTGTCCGCTTCGGTGAAATTATAAGGCTTTCTACCACTCACGCGAGAAACCATTTTTCATGCTTCGTTGTCGTTGATGAACCTTTTTTACGGCTGTAATCCCAGGGTAAGCACGAGGGAACAAAAATGCTTAACGATGCTCCGGGAAGATGGACTTTTTCGAACTCTTTGACGTTTCTCTAAATTAACCACAGAATCCTCTTTTGCCTCGGGGGGTTTTTTTTTTTATTTCAACCATTCTCCCGCACGAAAGGCAGCGTATACGACTTCCGAGTTGGACGTCGACGACCTAACGGGGGAAAGGTTGTTTTTTCGAAATTGTAAGATTCAAGCGGCGCGTAGACCGAGAGACGTAAAATACGCCAAAGCAATCGTGAAATTTCGTAGTTTTGAGATACCACCCGCGGGACTCGAGACTTCCAGATCGTTCAGCGAAGTAGTTCCTCGACGTAATTTGCTCGATCAAACTTTTCTATCCCGACTCTCCCTTCCGTGTTAAATCAACCTCTTTGCGCCGTGCCGCGTCGGCGGGCGAAGGTCGTGGTGAGCGACTCGTATACGACCGCGGATTCGTGGAGAATATAAATTTAACGCGAGGGCGCGCGCGCGCGCGCGCATGGCGCGCCCAATTTTGCAAATTTTACTCGCGAGAAACGCAAACGGGGGTGCGCGCCGCTTTTTACGGGCGACGACAAAAGCGCGCATTTCCTCCCCCGATGTCTGAGCGCCGGACGAGCGTTCGTGTTCGCCGCTATTGTAGGTCGATCGATTCTCGGGGGAAAAGCGTGTGAGTGCGGTTAACGTGCCCGCCTGCAGTCGGCGGGCGGCGATACGTCGAATCCGCGCGCGAGGAATGATTTATGGAAAAACAAGGAAGAGAGAGCGAGAGAGCCAGCGAGAGGGAGAAAGAGAAAAAGCGCGCGGACTTTACGGGTCATGTTTAGATTCACGAGTTGCACCTGCACAACATCTTCCATCGCGCGTTTACCAGCCCATGTTTGCTCGTCCCTTTATTATTTCTACGCCGCATTAAGGGCTTACCCGCCGTACGCTCCGCGTACGGCACATAATTGCGGTGGCACACGATTTACATATTGTTCCGCGCGTCGCGATTTAATCTAACATTTTGCAGCGCGAGGTCGGAATCTCGCGGCCGTACGACCATACATTTTGACGGTATATTTCTGCGTAGCAGCTAGGTGTAGCACGCGGGGATAATGTTGCGGACTTTTCCGTAATATGCGGTGCGGTTTGACTATGCGGCAAGGCTTGTCACTTCACTTAACAATGAAGCAGAGGACGCGTGGGTGATGTACGTCACGTAGCTTTCTTCTTTAATCTCTCTCTCTCTCTCTCTCTAACGGTAAAAGCATTGTTCGTAACTTAAGCATTATACCGGGGAGCAACGTTGTAAGTTCACGCTCAACGAGCGACGTAAAAATAAAACAGACAAGAAATTTATTTATGGATTTCATTAACATTAATTCAACCAAGCTATATAAGCGCGCCTGCTCTGCATTTTACCTTCTTGACCATCGCTCGAGGTTGCACCGAGCTAGGCGCGCCGCGCGAGATTGCTTTCTCTTTCACATACCTACTCTTCGATACATCGCAATACTATCCAACCGAATAAATTCACCGTTTAAGTTCGCCATTACTTCTGTTTTGGCCTACGAGAAACCGCTCTATCCAATCTTCTCCTACAATTTCCGCGTGCAGACGCGTCGATATTTTTCGATTTCTGCTGTAGTCCAGCTACGGGATCGTAAAACTCGATGGCTGAAGGAAATGGCTAGGTAGCACTTATATGCATTATCAGCGCCTCTCGGGCACACGGGTTTCCTATCTACGATTTTATTTGAGGGCGTGCACGATCACTCTTACACGGTCGCCATTGCTATCTGCCCCGCGCCGCCGTCGTCGTCGTCGTCTTCTTCGTTCCGCAATCGTTGTCCGACCCCGCGTCGGTTTGCGATCGTTCCTTAAACTCCCCCTACTTTGCACTCATCCCTCTTCCGCAGGCGCGATAAGTTTTCTCGCGGCAGTTAACGAGCCCCTAAAATCACGCCCGTAAAATTGGCGTGAAATTCGAAGAATTTTCTTCGATGCCCTTTCAGTATTCGTCACTATTACGTTACACAGTAAAATTAATAAATTCCTGAAAACCAAATATTTTTATTTCGTCAAAAAAATGTTTTTTATGCTATTAAATAATTGTGATGTAATATAAATATAATTGCAATTTTGAAATTTTTCTCCATACTTTATAAAAGTTTCTTTAAGTGTAAAAATTTAAATAAAAATAAGGGAAATATCACAAAGGAAAACTTGTATATTTACATAGAATATTCCTTTAAAAAATGTTATACAAAGCAATTACTTTTTTTTAACTGCATTTTAGGGAAAATTATTCATGCATGCATTTCGTTCGATTAATCCATAATTTGAGTAATGGTCTCGAATTCAAGTGCAGTAAATACCGGAACATCGTGTTACTATTTTTGTATCCTTGGGGAAAAAATAAGTCAGTTTTTTATTTTCATTTAGCTGTAGGCTCCAGCAGCGGTTTTGCGACTAGTCAACATGCCTTTGTTACGCCGGTATTCTTTCGCGGTTTTAGCGGGCGATATAACACGGCTACATAATACGAAGAGAGAAACGTGAGATTACTACCTCTCTTTTCGACGAGTTGCCCATTTTGCTTTTTCCCCTCGGTACGAGTATATTTGCCCTCGGAAAGTATAGTGACCCGGTAGAGCGCGCCGGGTAGGGGAAACTCTACCCACTTATTATTATATCGCCGCGTTCTAGTCACGTACGCCAGAAACTTTTCTTCCGACGCGTCCATTGAAAAATTTATCATACGTTTTTACGCCGCATTATACGCCTTGTGTGTGATGAACGCCGGACTGCTTCCTCTTTCTTGCCCCCTCCCCTCCCCCCCTCCTCCTCCCCCTCGCCCTTCTTTCTTTCTTTTTGCAGCTGAAGGATCTGGGGTGAAAGCGACAAGCGTTTCTGGGTCACCACTTTGGAAGTTTCGTGATACCATAAAATGAAGTCCCGGCTCCCGTTGGTCGCCCCGTGCTTTCGTGGGTCGTTAGACGCTACGGCTATGATTATTGCGACGCTGGATATATACCGGTTGTAGTACAAGTTCAAATCGCAAAGCCGGAATACCTTGATTTTTGTACTACAATCTGAACGTAACTTGTCCCAGGGGCAACATAAAAAGAAACGCTTTGTCCATATCCAGCAAAATAATTTCTCAATACAACTCTACAAAAATTATACAGTTCTTAACAGCCAAAGAAAAAAAAAAATGTTCTCCCTTTCTAATTATATTATTGAAGATACTCGTTCGCCTTAATATTCGTATAATATTAATATTCGCTAGATCTACCAATAACAACAAGCGGATCTTTTCAAAAACGTTAATAATTGCCCGACGCTTTTATTCGCATCTCACGATGAATTCATTATTTTCTATATAAACGCATCTCACGATGGATTCATTATTTTCTGTAGGCGCATTCAACGTCCCTCGTGTATATTTAAAGTAGCTGCCGAGAGCGAACAAGAGCGCGGGAGCGTGGCGTGTGCCACGCAAATCGGTCATTTCTGTCGGTTGCACCTTAAAAGAAGCGGTCGCATCAAAGACCGCTGAGCAAGAGGAAGAGGTGAAAACGCGCCAAAGTGGGATCCGCAAAGCGCGTGCTTCTTTTTATTTCATCGAAATCCTGAGCTCGCGCGCAAAACGACGCCAAAATGAAAATTACCTTTAAAAAGGACAAGCGCGCATTTGATCGACACAGGCGACGGTTGCGACCCTTTAAATCAGTTTTTATCTGGTAGCGTTTTAATTTCGTAATATACGACTGACGCTAGCTGACGATGCAGCCTGCCATCGATTCGGCTAATGACCGTAGCCCGGGTCGGAGGGAATTTATCGCTCGTTTTACGTTTGCGGCGTCTGTGTTTGTGCGCGGCCGAAAAGACGAAGAAGAAAAAAAAAGAAAGAGGAATGTTCCAAGTTATCCCTCGCTCGTTCAGCCTTCCTCCGTCGGCCGGTTTGGACAACTTCCAGTCGAGCGATCGTAACCGTTCGCGAAAAACGCCCGAAAGAGGTATAGTTACGTAAGTGTCCTACTAACGTGCTCTGCGGATTCGTTTTCTGCAAAATGTCGACTCGATTTCCCAGTGCGATCGCTAGCTTACAAAATGTCAATTTTATGGGCGCGACGAAACGTGCGATTTCCCAATGAGCACGCTCGCAATTAAGCTGAACGATAAATAACTATAAATGAGCATGTACTTGTTTTAAATTTGATTTTGCGTTATTTTTCACCTCATTCGCTTTGTATAATGATGATTTCTTATACGCTCTCCGGAAAAATGCCGACAAACTGGATTGATAACAAACAGACGGGAATAAAAGGGGAATGCGTGAGTAAAAATGCACATGTTACATCGCATTTACATTCATTAAAAAGAATGAGCTTGAATGGACCGGTATTTATACAGCACAGTTGAGCTTGATCCAACTGAAACGACTGCAGGAACGACGCACTAAAATAAATTGTACGACCTGCAGCGTAATTGCTTTACGCATCTACAGACACATCGTTACCGTCGATGATTATTCATTGTTTTATAAATAGTCAGCTCTCGGCATCGCGCGTTACGTCTGCTGGCGCGGCTGCATTATTCAACGAGGCTCAGAAAAGAGTGACTGCAAAGTATAAAAACGGAAATTACTGTGAACGTACAACGGGATTTTCCGAATCTTGCGGACCAATTTGTCGTTCGTTGCGTTTCATCTAAATTTAAACATCAGCGACAAAAGAGAACTCCATCTGCAGTTTTAAGATTGATAATATATTAAATGCGCTTTTCACGTGTACTCCTCGCGTTTCTTTGATGAATTTTTATTCATCAAATTTTAATTTTGAATCACATTATTCTTTAGCGAGTAATTACTTTTAACAATTTTAGTTATACATGTTTAGTTATTAAATAATTCAAATACTTTACGTTAATAAAACGTTTTGGAATACGTGATTAAATGCAAATTCATACCGTTTCCTACTTTTGCATTACGTATAAGTCTGTAAGAGATTGATGTGAGGTATATGTGTGAATGAGTGAGTGAGTGAGTGAGTGATTGAGAGAGAGAGAGAGAGAGAGAGTCAGAAATGTTTTTTACAAAAATACGAGTCCGCGAAATAATGGTTTTTATGGATCTTGATCAGATCGAGGGTCTCTTGAAACTAATTCGTGTGCCCAAGTGGCAAGTACGTACGCTTAAAGTCCATAGACGTCGATTCTAAATTTATAGCAGGGCATAAACTGATCTTCTGGCCGCCTCTGAAATACGAGGTCTAGAATTTTCCTGCGAGCGCGCGCAGCCGATGGTCGAGGGGGAAAAAAAATAAAGAAAAAAAAAGATCCTCGGAAAAATTGCGGTTCCAAAAGGAGATTAAGACCGTCTACCATTCATTACCTAAGACAGGACGAAGCCCTGCAGGTCGCAGCGAGGAACTCGCCTCACATTGTATAATTAATTATAAGGAAAACCACCTGGTAGTTCCGTCCGACGCTAATACCTTACATGTGAGACTAAGTGCAATGGTCGAAGGGGCGACAGAGTTTCGAGGAGCATCGATATCATTTCTGTGCGCGGTCTCGCGGGATTAAATGCACGCGCATTGCGACCAATTAAGCTCCGCGTATGATCGACTAAATAATGCATTTCCCGCCGTAGAGGCGCTGCAAAATACGGTTCGCCGGTTCGCGAAAGTGGCGTTGAACGGCTCCGAGGCCACCTTTACCGTAATTCGTCGTTCCACCGTATTGGATTTATCGAGTCGAGAAAATTATTGCCGCTTGCTGCAAAAAAAAAAGGAGAAAGAGAGCGAGAACGAGAGACAGAGAGAGAGAGAGAGAGAGAGAGAGAAAGAAAGAGCGAGAAAGAAAGAAGAAACGGGTCAGACTTGACTACCAGGTCGTAACAGTCGCCAGCTCTCACGACAATTATTGGAGTAAAGTCGTCAAATGGTTTTCGTCCGTTCGATCGGCCCCCGCCATTGGTCTCCCGGAGGAGAGAAAAATCATTTACCCTACTTCTTCCTGGACGGCGACCGATAGAAGAAGATGACGCTACCACCGGCGGAGCGTAATTGGTAGCATCTGTGACCTAGTCTTCTGCAAAATTGATTGAAGTCTTCAGCTAAAGAATCGCAGCTAATTGGAACGGGTAACAAACCTACAGGGCAAAACGAATAGTTCTCCGCCTCGATTTATCTCTTTCGAGTGATACGCCACTTACTAGAAAAGCCGATTAACGTCACCATTGAGCCCTCGCAAGGAACATCGGCCGTGCTCGAGGCATTAAATCGTTTCTTTCGCGTGTCGCAATGAAAATCCGCTTTCCCAGGATCTTCCCGGGCGTCTTTACAAGCGCGCAGTTGCAGGAGCAACGTCGCGTCCGATATCTCGAAACACACGTTGCAGTTAAACCGGGAGGATCGGGGACACAACGCAATTATAAGTCACCGGTATTCAGCGGGGAAATCGAGTTAATTCCGAGAGCGAACTTTAGTTAACCGTATAACATTCTCATCAGCTTATCGGTCGATTCCGCCGCGCGATTTACACTCGCGCGCTATTAAGTCCGGCTTTGGCGCGCGTAATAGCGAGACGATCGGAAAATAACTACTCACGTCACTATTATAAACTAGGCAGGAATATTATCCGAAAGCGAAATCCGTGAGATTTTCGTAATCCGCCGATTGCATTTATCCGCAGCAGCCGGATGATTCGGACGACCTAATGCGATGCAATAACGAGAAAGTTGCTACTAGCAAACCTTTCCTCCCTCTCTTCTTCCCGGCTCCCCCTCCCCTCGCCTTTGTACTCCCGCCTCTTCTCCAGAACCTAATTTAATGTATTCTTCAATTATTCATTTCCTCGGCGGCGGAAAGGGACTCTAGAGGTGGCAAACTCCACTATAGAGATGGACGGAGCGATGGAGAGGGGTGCTCACAAGTCGGGTCGACGGTGATGGCGGCCGCGATGGCGGCGGCGGCGGCGGCAGCGGAGGGATGCCTATTAAATATGCCTCGGAAAATTGGATTTGAAATTCTTATTTTTCCACAGCGCGTTTCCACCATCCCCTCTCTCACTTTCTGCTTGCCCCCGTCCCCCTCCCCTCCCCCAAACGTTCTTTTCTTTATCCACGGCTCTCCGTCTCGCCCGATGGCCGCCCCAACCGCGTTTCCCGAATGATTCCGCTCGCAAGCGAAAAATATACATTCTATCCCGAGGCTAAATACCGATGTCGCTATTGTTAGGAGAACGACACGGCCTAATAGTCTTAAATTTTTACGTTATGTACCTGCTGCTGCTGTCGCTGCTGGGGGCTTCACCTTCTTTTTCTTTCCTCTCGTTGCTCTCTCTCCGCTTTGCACGATTCTATTCCTTCCTCCAGGGGTAGAACGGGACCTGAAACGTTTTCAGCGTGTAATGGAATTCCCTCTGGCTACACGGCGATGAGACGTATCACATTTTGCAAGGCGCAATAAAGATTCGCAAATAGGGCGCGGTGAAAGAAATTCGATCCCGCGATGTTACGCATAATTTGCATAATCCTTTTAATCGATCGAAAATATGATTTATGGACAATTCAATTGAATTCAATTGAACGTTATTTAAGGGTTGATCATCCCCTCACCCGAAATTTTTTCATGAGATACGACAACAATTTTTTGAAAACGCAGAATAAAAAAAATATACATATATTTTCCATATTACATATTTTCATATTTACACTGAGAAAAATGGTTTGTTTGTACCAACAAGATGTATATGGCTGAATGAATTTTGGTGAAACCAAACAGAATTTCGGATTATAATAAGAGGATTTGATATTGTATTACTAGAACGTTTGATAAGATCGGAAGAGCACACGTCTGAACTCCAGTCACTTAGGCATCTC